>NC_083586.1:30632783-30812783 GCF_027579695.1 Neoarius graeffei
TAGGCACGGATCATGTTACTTCGAGCTATTCTGCTTTTTATTCATCCATATTCCTTCTGATATCTTCTAGTAGCTTAGTAGTCAGATGTACTAGAAGTCCAAATTATAGTTGTATTAATCTGAGACATGATGTGTATCTAGGGACAGTGTGGTTCTGTCCCAGGAGTAGCTATACTTCCACACTAAAGTTTGCTAATATAATGTCATAGTTATGATTTGGGACACGGCCAGTGGGTTTTTTTTATTATTTATTTTTTTAATTGTATAATTGCTTAGCTTCCTGTATACAAACCAAGACCAACGCATGCTGTTTATAGTCTTGATATACATTACACTTACTTTAAAAGTTAAAGCTGCTTTACTTGGTACAATCTTTGTCTTGATAATGCTGTTACAAAAAACAGCCCCAGATTTTGAACCATTCCTTGGATGTGTTAATCTTTGGTCTTGGGTTATTAAAAAAAACCACTAGAATTTGGTGCACAAGATTTTTGGTTTTCTGAAATCAGCACAGGATCAAAAATATACATGCAGCACACCTAATATTTGGGTAAAATGTCTCAAGATTCACCTTGACCAAACATTTTTGTTTCCCATGAACAAGCTTCTGGCAGAATTCTGTTTGGATATTTCACAACTCTTCATGGTAGAATGGGTGGAGTTCAATTAAATTTGTGTGGTGGGTTCCCCCCCGGCATAGACTTGACTTGTCAGCACGGTCCATATATTTTCAATAGGGTTGAAGTCAGGACTTGTTTTAAGCTTAATGTTCGCCTGCTTTATCCTCCACAACCAGCTCTGATGCGTGTTTTGGGTTCATTGTCCTCTAAGTCCCAAGTCTTGCTCAAGTTTCTGATGGTTTATGCTGAAGAATTCTGAGGTAGTCCTCCTCCTTCAGTATTCCATCCACTTTGTGCAATGAACCAGTTCCACTGGCAGCAAAACAGCCCCAGAGCATGATGATCCTACCACCACCACCAGCTGGTACAGTGTCTCTCTGTACATGGTGGTCATTGTGGCCAAACAACTCAATCTTTGTCTCATCTGACCATACAGCTTTCCTCCAGAAGGCTTTTTCTTTGTCCATGTGGTCAGCTTCAAACTTTAGTTAAGCTTGAAGGTGTCAATTTTGGAGCAGGGGGTTATTTCTTGGATAGAAGCCTCTTAGTCCATGGTGATCTGAACTGTAGACAGCGATCCATCCGCTTCCAGTTCATGGCAGGGCTGTGCCATGGTGGTTCCCAGGTTGTTCCTGACCATCCAAACCAATTTCCTTTCAGCTGAGGGTGACAGTCTGGGTTTTCTTGAAGCAAAGTGACAACACCTCACAATAACTTGGATACAATTGTTTGAACTGATCTTGGAATTTGCAGTTGTTTAGAAATGGCTTCAAGAGACATTCTGGAGTTGTGGACATCTGTGATCCTCTTTCTCAGATCTGTACTGAGCTCCTTGGACTTTCCCATTGTACTGTGTGTTGGGCAATCCAATGAGTGCTGTAAACAAACCCTTTTAATGAAGGCACAGAGAAGCTACCAGCTGTAGTCAATCATGATCGCTAACAGGAAGCTAAGAGACCTCGGCCTTGGCAAGATAAGAGACATTTTGGAAGTTTCAGCACCTCTGAATTAATAATCTGAGTGAGTGTAAATTTCTGATGCTGTGTTGATTTTCAGAAAACCCAAAGACAATTAAAACTTGTGCACCAAATTTTATTTTTTTATTAAAGATGTATGCTGTACAATCATTCTGCCACAGAAAAAGAACAGTTCAGAGAAATTACTTAAAGCCCAAATATTGCCATGACCTTCATATCCAAGATGACTTCATGTCACTGTATGTAAACTTCTGACCACAACTGTAAATGATATCACACAGTTTGCCACGGAAGTTCACGGAGATTTTACTGGCATTATCTCGTACAGCGTGACAGGAAATACATTTACAATACTGCTGTTATCGCACGTTATAAACCTGCCTGTATATTTATTATGAATGCTCTGATCTGATACTGAATGTAGTATTAGTAAGGAGTTAATATTAAAACACCTGAAATACTGATCAGTATCAGACTGGATACAATGTCATCTCCCATTTGCACATCTGTAACTTTTTGTCTGACTCCTCTGATAAATACAGTTCTGGTTAGAGATTAGGCTCGGTTAGAGTTTACTTTTATTTTTATTTTATTTTAAATGACCGAAGCACATTGCCTGACAAAACACAGATAATCCACGTCAACATTGGCGCTATCTTATGTCCTATCCAGTGTTGAGTATCAGCTGAGACATAAAGCTTTGTTAGTGTAGTACATATTGCAGAGATAATGTTCAATTTGTTGTAACAAACTTGTCTAAATGACTTTCACTGTTTGGACTCGAACATGTGCACATGTGCTCCCAGCCATAAGTAGGAATTGGATCTGGACCTTTTGAAATCTTTCGAAAAGTATATTTTAGATTTCTTTATTTATAACGGAGATAAATATTAGATTTGTATATCAGACATCAGAATTTAAATTACAAAAAAACCTATTGTACAAACTGTATTGAATCAAAAGCACATCATTATTAAATATTAATAGAACATGAGGTTCAGGGAAACCCCTTTGTCCAATTGGAGTTGGTGTATTTGTCTTCACTCTTTGTGCACCCTCTTACTGAAGTCCGTGTCTCCACAGCGTGGACCCGTATGGCTTTGAGAGGTCTAACGACTTTGATTACGAGTCCTATGAGGAGCTCATGTCTGAGTATTTGGCTGTTCTCACCAAAAGGTCAATCAAGTGGTCAAAACTGCTGCAGGGGAAAAACCGCATCGAGAGGAATCTTAAAGGTGAGTGTGGGCTCTTAACTTATTTAGAAGTCCTGAATAACGTCACGTACCTACAAACTGACCTGCCTGTTTAATACACCATCGCTACGCACAACTTTGTGTATTTGGTCTATTAACCCCATAGGGGCGGCACGGTGGTGTAGTGGTTAGCGCTGTCGCCTCACAGCAAGAAGGTCCTGGGTTCGAGCCCCGTGGCCGGCGAGGGCCTTTCTGTGCGGAGTTTGCATGTTCTCCCCGTGTCCGCGTGGGTTTCCTCCGGGTGCTCCGGTTTCCCCCACAGTCCAAAGACATGCAGGTTAGGTTAACTGGTGACTCTAAATTGACCGTAGGTGTGAATGTGAGTGTGAATGGTTGTCTGTGTCTATGTGTCAGCCCTGTGATGACCTGGCGACTTGTCCAGGGTGTACCCCGCCTTTCGCCCGTAGTCAGCTGGGATAGGCTCCAGCTTGCCTGCGACCCTGTAGAAGGATAAAGCGGCTAGAGATAATGAGATGAGAACCCCATAGAAACTGTGGGTTTTTTAATAAATGGTAGAGCAATGATTTACAGTTTGTGTGGGTTTTTTTTTTTTTTGTGTTGGTGAATTGCCTGATTGATTAATTTCACCTTATTTTGAGTAGAAATGTGTCAAAAGCCCATCAACAGTCGTCTACTTAATTACTGAGATTCAGAGGTGATGTATTTATGTAGGCTTTCATCTGTTTTGCGAGCCTGCTATGTACCCAAACTGCAAAGTAACTTTGTACAAAGCAGTGCAACAGGATAGTATGATTTTAAAGCCCAAGAAAAACTCCTTTATACTGACATCCATGCAAGACGTGTTCGATTATTCATTTGTTCATATTTGTACCCGTGTACACTGCAACCTCGCTATAATGAACTCGTTTACTACGAACTTTCGAATATAACGAACTAAGTTTGTGTTCCCCACCTTTAATGTCAATGAGTCGGAGTCTTCAAAAAAGCATCACTGAGCCATGGCCTCCCCCAGAGATGAGGCTTAACGAGCCTTGCTTAGGTGTTGATCACTGACGGTTATCGAGAACAGTCACTACGTTTACATGCACATAGAGAGAATCGAATTTCTGCCGTTGCTCGACTGAAATCGAAGTTCAAAATGCCATGTATACACCTTAATTCGGCTGAAATTGAACCGAACTTGATTTCTCGGAATCGAGCTACACGACCTAGTTTATGCGATTTCTGCCGAGCTACTTTGTGCATGTATACCCTATCGAGCTAGTTGTCGAACTACTTCCGGAAGTGACGAGTGACGAGACCACAAGCGGGAAACACAACAGCCTCGGTCGGCATGACAACAGTAGTAGCGAGCAGCAGAAGAGGTCAGGAGGAACAAACGAAGAAGAGAAAATGGCGATGTAGAGCTCTCTGAAGTGTAGGTGGAGCACAGAGGACGGCAGGACAAAGCTTCTGGTACTAATAGGCTTTTTATTGTCAGACTTTTCAGTTTAACAGCCTACTTTTATTCTTGAGAGAAAAACACACACGCACGCGCTGTGTTCTAGTCCCGGGACGAGCTCTCCCCTCT
The DNA here is from genome assembly GCF_027579695.1 of Neoarius graeffei. Taxonomy (NCBI): domain Eukaryota; kingdom Metazoa; phylum Chordata; class Actinopteri; order Siluriformes; family Ariidae; genus Neoarius; species Neoarius graeffei. The sequence continues at coordinate 30,637,165 of NC_083586.1, forward strand.
GCTCTGCCTCCTTAAATAGGGTGCGGTTACTGGGAGGACACACAAACACAGGTTAATTACCGTCAGGTGTAGTGATTCTGCCACTCACCTTCCCTGGCTCCGCCCTCCTGTCACAGACCGGCGCTTGACCACGCCCCCACTGCCACAGGCAAGCAGAAACGTGCACTTCTGGAGCAATGAGGAGACAGAGTTCATGCTCATTCAGCTTAAGGAGTTGAATATATTAAAATTCATGGACGGGAGAAAAACGCGCAATGGAGAACATGGAACTGATAACTTTGTTTACACTCTTGAATAGCACTTCTTCATGACGACAACCGGAAGTGTACCAACACGATGGGGCGTGTTGCACCACCTGTGGCTCGGGTGCACAATGCACCTCGCACAATAGCCCGATTTCAGTTGTGTGCATGTACGATTTGGATTTCTCTGGCACCCTGCTGGGACCTTCAGCTCGATTACCGACAGCAGCTCGATTTGGATGTGCATGTAAACATAGTCAGTGATCATTCACTTAAATCCCTTAAAAGGACTTTATTTTACGAGCTAAAAGCAGTTTTATTCAAGTCTTTACTCCGTGAGCATTGTACATGTGAGATACTCTCCGTCTGTCAGAAAATGCAGGATAGAGGTAATCGCTGGAAGTTTTATTTAAAAACAAGCTGCCAAACAGATCCAAATCAGAGTCGAGAAACAGGTCATGGTTGAGCAACACAGACAGGATATCAAAGGCGGAGACAAAGGGCAAAATACAAATCTGAGTCGGAAACCAGAATATCAACACAGTGCTACAAAAAACTTTGATGCCATTATATATGGCATCATATATTTCGCAGTCTGTGTGTGGCGAGAGTACTTGTAAGCGTGCTGTGATTGCACTCTAAACTGGAACAGGTGCATGGTAATTAGTCCTAATGGCACTGTGCATGTGAATAGCAGTTCGAGGTGTGCTGCTGTGCATGGACATGACGCTGCCAGACAAACATCATACACTGGAACGTCTAAAGCGTGGTGAGAAAGCAACAAATTTGTCTTAAATAATACGGTATCCTGAAAAATTCAATTTCAACTTTTAAAGCCAAAGAAAAGGAGTTCTGAGACTTTGTCCATAACTGCAATCAACATGATGGGCTGAAAAGAAGGAAGTTGTGGCAAGCAAACGATGGCGAGTGTGACCTTATTTCCTTTACTTGGTAAACGTGTAAGCGAATTAAGCGTAAAGATAAACACAGTTGGTCTTGTTTTATGCAAGAGTGAGTGTTGGTGTCACAAGTCCAACAATGTCCACAATGTCCATTTCAGTATCTCAAACTTGTCGTGGGTATTTAGACTGTTTTCAACTATTTTGACGTCCCCTAAGGAGTTCGTTATAGCAGGGATGCAATGTACTGTGTACAGATTATTTTTCTTTTAAAATAAAATGTCCCGGGGGCGTCGTGGCTCAGGTGGTTAAGGCGCCATACCATGAATGCGGGCGACCCGGGTTCGATTCCGGCCCGAGGTCATTTCCCGATCCCTTCCCATCTCTCTCTCTCTCCCGCTCATTTCCTGTCTCTACACTGTCCTATCCAATAAAGGTGCAAAAAGCCCAAAAAAATATCTTTAAAAAAAATAATAATAAAATGTCCCTGGGTCCTGCCATCTTACTCTTTCTCTAAGGTTCAAATATCCTGCTCGGAGTGCAAATTACATGAGAAAATCTGAGCTCGTAATGTAACTAACTCACCACATGACTTACCGAGGCTGAGGTCTAGTGGATACATTGCTTCTAAATTGTCGTAAACAACCCTGAAGATGCCAGAGTGCCAAGCATTTGGATGTAAAAATAAGCCCGAATGTTGCAAAGGAAAATTTTGTTTTTTGCCAGCACCAATCAGGATATTACTTTTGAAGGAGTTGGTGGCAAAATGGCTGCATTTCATTGGCACTGATCACACTGTAGACAAATTTTATTTTGGCAGGCATAAGGTAGTTTGCAAAGACCGCTTCATGGAAAATCAGCACATCAAAATATGCCGATTACTTAATAAAACCTCACTAGTTTTATTTGCGGAAAACTACAAAAAAAAAATTACAGGAAATTTGAGTCCGTGGCTCTACGTTACTAAAGTAAATGGCGTGCTAGTGTGTAAACTACATCACAAGTGGATAGCCGGTTTCAGTGCATTGGCTGCACCAAGGTAATATCACAACTTTTAAAATTGATAAGTTGTTTAGTTTTATTTTTAATTAAAATGTGTGTGGGGGGGAGATGACATCCGGGCACTTGCTGTGATTGGCAAGTGGACTTTATTTTTGGGTTTTGTTTGGCTTTAACAAGGGTAATATTGACCCCTTGCTTGTGTGTGGTGGGTTTTTTTTTTTTTTTTTAAAGAGCAAGTCACATAGCTTGGTTGCTTTCAGAGGAACCAGTTAAGCTTTTTGCCTCAAATTATGCACTTGTCTGCAGCTTTGCGGAAAGTAACACACTATGGATGTTAAGTCACTATGATACTCTAACAGCAAGACTACTTATGATGTTCATTACCACAGTGCTGTTTTCCAGTGTAGTGAAAGGTTACTGATTTTAAGTAGTTGGTGATTTATTAACGTGCCATGTCCTGCATTTACATCTCTCTATGCAAACTTTCGGCTGTTGGGAGAAGCCCACGGCTCGGCTCGATATTGTACGAAATCCGACAGGATGATGGATTACACTGACTTTTTTTCGTTTCCTGGATCCCCCCCCCACCGCATTCACACACTGCATGGTTTGCCTAAAATTAACACTGCACTTTCAGATCTCGCCTGGGATATCACTAAATTTCTTCTGAATAAATGAGCTCAAAAGAAACACATGGTGGGTAAAGGCCTCTGCATGCTCTTGCGACAAGGCTTTCGCAGATAGCTTTTCGCAGACAGTTGTAATTTATCGTTGAGCGGGGAGTAATAGGCGTGCGCGATGTTATTCACCGCCACAACGCAAGGGGGTGCGAAGTCGCGAAATCGCTAGGAGTAGTTGGTGGGTGTGGTTAGTGGAGTGTTTATCCTCCGGTTACTTATAATGACTAGAACTGGAGTCGTATAGATGTACGTACTTCCTCGATCAACCGCTCTTCGTGCTGCTCCATCTTCGCTCGTGTTTTTCAAACTGGCGGTCGTGAAAACAAAACAAACCGGGAAAGTAGGGAAGCGGAAGTGCGTGTACAGCGGATGTAGAGTGGACCAATCAGAGCCCTCTTGTCTGCGAGGCTTCTGCGGTGGTCACAATTTTTGGGAGGTGCACGCAGAGCGTCTGCGAAGGTGGGGGGCTACGCAGACGCCATCTGCGAGGACTGCGTTGTCAGCATAAATTGGCCTTAACAGTTCAGCTCAACTATCATTGTTTTGTTTATGGGTCTTTCATACCTGATGGAGTTTTTACACAAAGCGGTGTTCATCATGTGACAGCAGCTGTTTTTGGTGCCACTGGAACTGATGACGGTGTCAAATTTTAGTTTAACATCAGTGTGACCTGTTTTCTGTTTGGTTAGTTATGACTAAGTACACACGCTTTTATTTTTCCTCCAACAGCTGAGTCAGCCGTGTTTGCGTTTCTGAGCACAGGGGTGTGTCTGTAACGTGACTGACAGACAGGAATGTAAACTATAACAAGATATCCAACAAAGAACTACTTTATTATGTCTCCGCCATGGAGGTGTTGTCTGACCCTCCAAGATTCTCATTAGTGCGATAGCTCAAGAACAAGTGATTGAATGTTTTATAGGATTTTTATATGGAATTATCATAATAACCAGCAGATGAACTGTTTTAGGTTTGGTCCAAACAGGGTTGCAGTCACAGCAAGGTCAGATGTCTGAAGTCATTTTTTCTTGCTGTTTGAAGTATATTTTCAGGGCGTTTCTTGTCAGACAAATTAGTATCAAGAAGGACTAGACTTGTGGCAAAGGAAGCCCCACCAATGCCGTTGGCATCAAGTTCTATTGTTTTTCAGCAGTTGTGTCCCCTCATGTTCCTCAGTTGTTGTTTGTAAAGCAACAAGAAAATATTGAGAGCATCTTTTAACGCACTAATTCGAAGCCACTTGATTTTGTTGAAGTAGCCTTTGAATGCAAGCCTTTTCTTAAGGGGAGAAACAGACATGTGCAGAACACAGGGGCTGTGAACCTATTATGGTACATTTTATATGGATGTGATACGACGTATGTGGTTTCTCCCCCAGAAACAACTGGAGGACTTCTACACAAAGGTTGTACTGCCATCAGTTACGTATGGTCTAATAGTCTGGGGATCGTGCAACAAGATGCATTTAAGCAACCTGGAAAAACTCCATGCAAGGGCTGGGCGTATTTTATACAGACTGTCATGAGACACTAGTGCTGAAGATGTTTTTAACGTGAACAGGATGGGACAGTTTGGAGACAGTGTACAAGGCACCATTAACAGTGTTAATCTTCAAATGCGTAAAATGTTATACCGTTACAGAATTCAAGGATTTATTATACCTCTGCTCCGGAGGAGGAGGTGGTGGTGGTGGTGGTGGTTTATACTGGGTTTTTTTTTTTTTTTTTTTAAACCTCTGTCCGTCCATCCGTATCTCCGTCTGTTCGAAACCCCCTTTTTCTCAGCAACCACAAATCATAGCCACTTGGTACCAAACTTCAGCTTGGGGTTCTATACCGTATATACCATTTTCAGGTCTGTCCCACATCAACTTCCTGTTTACCGACCGAATATATTTATGAAACACAGCGTGGATTTACAAAATTTTCGTAACACTTTTCTCAGCAACTACAAATCACAACTACTTGATGTTTGGTGCCGAGTTTCAGCTTGGGGTTCTATACCGTGTATACCGTTTTCTGGTCTGTCGCACACTGACTTCCTGTTTACCGACTGAATGTATTTACGAAACGTATAAGGTGGATTCTGATGCTATTTCAAAATGACCGTTTACCAGGATGCTATTTGAAATCCCTGGGGAGAGACACTGCTCTTTTATTTACTTGTTTCAGGGTTAATTATTTATTGAAGTCAACAGTCATAAGTGTCCGATTGCTTGCATTCTGATATAAGCAAGAGCGGGGGGGGATAGGCAAGTGAGCAGTAGCTCACAGTTGATCTTGTTTAAGAAAAAACATCCCCCCCCCCCCCCATTTCACTATAAAATCTATCATAAATTCAACAATAATCAGTATCTTGGAAAATTCCTCTGTAATGTCCTTTTTAATTAGAAATGAGAATTTTGGTTTTAAATATAGAAGAGATTTTGAGAACCTGTTTAACACAGGATTATTAAATACTTTTCTACTCTAGTTAGTACTGTACTTTAAGAGGATATGATGTACTGTAGTTTAATCAAAAATCTGACAAATGATTGACATGAACACTGTTACCATCACCAGTACGGTCTTTTTTTTTTTTTTTTTTTTCTTTCCCCCCGTTTGAAACACACTTCATTGATGCGTACAGTATATGCGTACCTATGTATACACACACGTGCCATGTCCTTGGTTTTAACATCAGCTCCCAGTTGATCTTGTTTACACAGAGGAATTCAAGCTGTGAAAGTAAAAGAAATGGAGACTTAATTCTTCCAAGTCCAGAAACGAACTATACTAGGAATGCCATATGATACAGAAGAGCAATAGCGTGGAACAGTCCATCTAGCAAGGAATCAACAGCCAATAACTTGAATAAATTCAAGCATTTGCTAGCTAAATTTGACATTATCGGAAGAAACTTTGACCCTATATTAGCCATAACTAAACACGAAGACGATAGTTATGCGTACTGTTAATTAATTAAATGTGAAGGTAATTAACAGAACAGATTTTAAGGGTTTTTAAAAGATGGTATATATCTATCTTTAGTTTTTTGTATTTGTGCATGCACGACCCCACGAGCTCTGCTGATCAACTTATCGTGTTTTAAATAGTTATTCTTTCATTCGTTATGGGACTAATCATGACCTTTGTATGTATGTATGTATGTATGTATGTATGTATGTATGTATGTCCCCCCCCCCCATACACAGTAAAGCGTTATGTACGGAAAGGGATCCCAAATGAATACCGAGCTTTGATCTGGATGGCAGCAAGCGGCTCCCAAGAGCAGATGGAGAAGAATCCAGGTTACTACCATTCACTCCTCCAGGCGCAACACGACCCTAAACTGGTGGAGACTATCCGCACAGGTTGGTATGACCCGCACGTCATGCTCAGGAGATAACTAGGGATTGGAAGGAGTGTGAACTGCTCACAAGTGGTTGATGTGAAATAAATTTGTTTTGGCAAACTGAAATATTACAGATTCTGATTTACTTGTTAAGAAAGAAACGTTTCGTCTTATTCTATACTGGTGTAACATAACGTTAAGAGATTTCCTCATCAGGCCATCCTTAAAAAAAAAAAAAATCAGTTTCCTGTCCACCGGGTGAGCAAAAAAATTTTCAGTAGGGAGGGAGGGATTTTTATTTTTTATATATATATATATATATATATATATATATATATATATATATATATATATATATATATGGATGAGAAATTGCAATGCTGTTTGCTTTTTCTTTCAGTACTTTATTACAAAAGCAGACACATTTAATAAAATATTAAGATCTATTAGGTTCTCCTACAGATCTGTCAGGGTCATTAACAAAGTAGGTAATGAATTTCGCATAACAAAACTCAAAAGCTGTTTGTAACGTCTCGGATGGATCAAGATCAAACTAATTTTCCAGTAACAGTTTGTGATGGTCCGACACACGGACTTTTTGTAGTTCTAAATCGAGCGTTAGGCCTAGTTTGGATGAAATTGCACTATTAAAATGATCACTGAATGATTTGTTTTTCTGAATCTTTACTATTTTGTTGTTCGCTAGAATACCATTTTGCGATTTCACACTGTTTGAAAACTCCGGATCTCCTTCCTTCATGGTGGCTGCCATTTTTTTGTGCCGCACGGCGCATGCGCAGAGCTGATTCAATTCTATATTCTGCACGGAATGCGTAAATGTCAAGTTCGATTTTAGATTTACGAACCCGAAAAAAATGTCAAACGGCGTTAAAAAAATTTCAACCGCACAAACGGCACTCACCCGGCCAGTGGACCGGAAACAGAACATTTTTTAATAATGGCCTCATGGTATAACTGGTACGTCTTTAAATGGCAGCGGATGGCTACCAAAGAGCATGATGTGATTTGGATGATGCTACCTGATCCTGATGGCTCTTCTTCATCAGCATTTTTCACTGAAGCTTAGCATTTATATTCTTTTGACATTGAGCCCACACCGAAATCAGCACTTTTGTCCACAGATTTGCACAGGACGTTCCCAGACAACGTGCAGTTCCGGAAGACGGCTGAGCCGTGCCTGCAGAAGCCCTTGTATAACGTCCTGCTGGCGTATGGACACCACAATAAGGCGGTGGGATATTGTCAGGTGACTATTTCTCCACTATCAACTTTGAACTCCTTACTTTGCTGATTTAGGGTAAAATGTCCTGCTGTCAGCTGCACGATGGGAACATGACCTGCTCGTGGGAGTACCAAGGACGGTTTGGGTGTTAGTTAATCTTTGAAGCACTGTTTTTTGTGCAAACATGGAAAGATTGACTGAGATTTCAGGACAATGCCATTTAGTCAATGTATAGTGTTTTGAATTGCAAAATACTCCCCTGGTTTTTAGATGTGTCCTGACGCACACAGTCTTTTGCCTTGACAGTCAACATTTCAAGCACGTGATATTAGATTTGCAATGCAAAGTAATTCACAAATTTTGCTGCCAGCCATGTGGCTGCTTCCTGGTTGATGTACCCAAAATTTTTCCACTAAATTCTTTACGAAACTTTTTTTTTTTTAAATAAAAGCATCTAAGGTAAACCTTCCCTCTGGTTCTGTGGTATCCTGTGATTACTGTTATGTTCTGTTGTCTTCCTGCTTCTCAGTCCTTCATAATTCCTGCTCTTGCAGGGGATGAACTTTATTGCTGGGTACCTCCTCATCATTACCAAAGATGAAGAGAAGTCCTTCTGGCTGATGGAGGCTCTGCTAGGCAGGATACTTCCAGGTTTGTGCAGTTTGCATTTATTGCAAATCATTTAAAGCTAGACGGCCTTTCGGTTTCATAAAATTGGTGAAATTTACTTCCTTCTGAAATGTGGTCATTTGTGATTTTGTTTATTTCTGTAATATCTCTCAAAATATCAGGCCATTCTGTGGCTGGGAAGTTATTTAATTTGAGGAGATTCCCGAGCAAATAACGTGCATGAAATCGCTCGCTTCGTGCAGTCAAGCAGATGGAGGAGGTCCATGTGCGCACATGCAGACTTGCCTTCTTTTGGGTTTAACGGCAGCTGGCATCCACAGTGTTGCATTACTGCCCTCTACAGGTTTACCTTGACAGTGCACTGACAGTTCCATCATTCTGTCGCTGAACGAACAGCTGATCACACCGAGGTGCTCGCTGACTGCCGTTATTTATTTATTTATTTATTTATTTATTTATTAGTTTGGTCCTGCGTTTCCTTTCCTTCGCAACATAACGTCTTCTCTCTGTTACTGTAGTTGGTCTTTCACGTTCCATTCTCACACTCCCGTCTTCCATCTTTCTCTCCTGTTTCAAATTTGTATCCCATAATGCCTTGCATGACCTGGGGAAAACCCACCGCATGATGTAGTATCTTGAATTGGGTCATGGTGAAGCAGGAAAAAATAGCGGAGAATTTAGGGCCACATGGCCTTAAATTCATTAATTGTTCTGTTAAAAAAAATTCGAAGTCTGTGATTCGAATTCAGTAGCATTCGGTCCACTAAACAAAATAATTGGATGTTGGGGGGGACTTCTTTTTATGACCTAAACTTGAAAAATCTGAAAGGCAGTCCAGCTTTAATTGAAAAGTCCTGTATGTTGCACGAATCGTATAATAACATGAGGGCTGCAACTAACACTTAAGCGACTAGTTTTTAGCAGTCTGGTTTGAATGCAAATACATTTATCGGATGAAAAAGTTAACACCTTGAACAGGAAACGATGTGGGATTGTGACAAAGAAATTCATTTTAATTTCCTCTTGTGTCTAATTTTACCCCGAGTGCTGAATGTGTCCAGGTGGACTGTGCAGGAAAGAAAAAACTAAAAAGAAAATGGCGGAACTGTTAATTATTTAACTGTGATCATGCATGCATGGTTCTCTTTTCTTAATGGCACATGTTTCTTCCAAAATAAAAACGCCAGATGTTTGTCATATTCTTTACAAAGTCAGATCACACCAGAACCATACATGATCACCTCACACTTAAACATTTGAAGGGGGGAAAAAAAAATGCATTACAGGCATTTAGCAGACGCTCTTATTCAGAGCATCAACAAGGAAGGGTATGTGAGACAGTGCTCCTGGAGCAGAGAGGGTTAAGGGCCTTGCTCAAGGGCCCAACAGTGGCAGGTTTTCAGTGCTGGGGCTTGAACCCATGACCTTCAGATCAGTAACTGGGAGCTTTTAACTGTTGAGCCACCACTACTTTTTGTGACACAGTGACCAATTAAACAAAGACATTTGTTGGTTGCATAGCAATTCATCCCCAGTACTCGGCAGAACCACTTTTTGGCTGTAATTTCCACCTACACGTCTCCTGGGATGTGTCTCTGTTAGCTTTGCTAATAGAGACAGAGGAGGAAAAATTGCTCAATACTGGATAGAGGTTTCAGGTCTCGGCACAGACTCGGGTTTTGCCTTTGACTGGGTCATTCTAGTAAATTCAGGTTCTTGGTTTTGAATCGCTCCAGTGCAGCTTTGGCAGTAGAGCATCACGATATGGGTAATTTCATATCTTGAATTGATGTACAGTACTGTGCAAAAGTCTTCAGCACATGTAAAGAAATGCTGTAGACCAAAAACGGCTGAAAGAAATGAATTGTCAACGTTAAATACTATAAGCAGTAAGCCATAATAAATGAAACAAAGTTGAGATTGGGTGTGAGACGACCCTTTGCTTAAAAAAACAAACAGTTTTATGCGGAAATGAGATGTAGGTTTTACTGAGCATCTTACAGAACCAGCCACAGTTCTTCTGGACACTTTGACCGTCACACTCGCTTCTTCATTTTGCACCAAAACCCAGCAGCCTTCATTACGTTTTCTTTACTTTTCTATCTGAAAAGTGCTCTCATGCTACTCAGATACAAGCTTTTTTTCCTGTAACAGTTAATTTTGTGCTGGAAAAAACACGAAAGTTTGGAACTCTACGATGTTTTTGTACTGACTTGATGTAGAAGTCATAAAATGGAAATCTATAACAGTTTGTATGAAAAAAAAAAAAGATGGCCTGAGACTTTTGTACAGTACTGTACATTGTTTTCTCTAAAATTCATGAAAGGATTTATCTGTACAAAAAAACTTCCTGCATTCATGACCGTTCTCTGGTCAAGGTCTGATTTTGTTACACTCAAACCACATCCAAATGATAGAGGTAGCTCCCTTTTTTTCGATAAAAGTTCCTCATCTTTTCATTGTGCTGAGGCTTGTTCTGTGTCGGAGTTTTGCTTCGTCATGCTCTTCATGCTGGTTTTTGTTACAGCCCACTGCTAATGGAGCATTTGCATGTGACGTCACAGCCGATCCAGATTGTGACAGACGCCATCTTGTAGGTCAAACGCCATATTCCGCCTTCTACTTCTGCTTTTACTTCTACCTTTTCTTCTGGAAAACCCTACTATATACAATTCTACTACAACGGCTGCGGCTACAAGCTCTCCCTACCTGTGCACGTTTTTATGTCTTGTGTGTATTTTTGCGTATTGTTCGTCTGTACCGGACTTCAATATCCACTACAACCGTATGGACTTACTGGACATTGGTTTCCAGCAGAAAATGATGGTTTGTAGCGATTTTCCATCGCATGCACAACATTCCGGACGAGATGGCGAGACCAGCGGGCTCTCCGTGGATTGTTATCGGAAGTAAAGCGAAGGAGGCGGTGTCGGGAGCGGAAGCAAAAGCGAGGCTGCAGAGCCGGCCTGTTGATTAAGCTCAGAAAACAGCCACTCAAACCTCCACTGCTAAGCCTCTACCTCTCCAACGCCAGATCCATGTAAACAAGACGGGTGATTTGGAATTACAGCTGGAATTACCTTATTCTATTCTATAATCGCCTGGTCAGTGCTATACTCAATACTTAAGTGACTTACCCATCCAATGAGGATTCTTGTTTACAAGATGCCACATCTGAGTCGCTGACAAATCCTGAATTTCTGTAAAGATAACTGTCCAGAGATTTATAGGCACGCAGTGCTTCACCACTGAACAGCGAGGGAAAGTTAATGAGGTAATTATACACGTCCGGGTATTCCGCTGGCAGTTCAAAATCCGGTCATGAAAACTCCGTCCAGTAAGCCATGAGGGTCACAAATCTGTAGATCGTTTATTTTAGACTTATATCTAGTTATCTGTTCATTAGAAAAATGAGCCGTGTAGTCCGTCGGTTGAAATTGATCCATTCTGTACACGAGTGCAGCAGTATTCAGCTGTGTTTTTGACCGACAAGATGGCGGTTGTGTACTTTCCGGTCACGTGACTGCAAAATCTCTATAGCTCCTAGCTCTGACCTTAATGACGTAAATCAGCTGTTGGAAAGTGGCTTTTGTGACATTGGTGATACAGAAGATATGAGAAAATATCTATCTGTAGACATTTTTCTATTATCCTATTGACGGCCCTGTTTGGCAATATGATTAAAGTCTCTTGTCCTGTTTAAAGGAGAACCCATTACTGAAATCTCAAGTTCTGTGAAGACCGGAGCAGGTTTTCTTCTGTTCTGTATTTGGCTCCATGTTGCCCTCAACCCTGGCACATTTTCTAATCCTTGCTGAAGTAAAGCATTCCCACAGAACAATACTACCACCACCGTGTTTCACGGTCAGGATGTTCTTGGGGTGAAAAGCAGTGTTGGTTTTATGCCAAATATAATGCTTTGTGCCAAACCCAGAAAGGTTAGTTTTGGCCTCATTAGACCAGAGAATCTTTTCCCACGCTGCTTTTTTTTTTTTTTTTTTAATATATAAAAAAACTGAGTTTACACCATGCCTTTTGGCAAACTTATCAATTTTAGAATAATGGTTTGCTTCTCAGCACTCTTACCAGGCTTGTAATACTTGAGTCCGACTCGTGCCCTAATTTTAAGGACTCGTGACTTGACTTGGACTTGAGCACTGATGACTTGGATTCATGGATTAACTGCATTTGGACTCGTAAATTGGAGACGAGGACTCGGATTTTTCTTTATATTTTGTAACATGCCATAATTTGGCATAATATATTTATCTCTACATTAATTTTTATACTAATTTTGTGCAAGAGAACGCACATTCACCTGTTCATACATCATGTTCAGGAACAAACTAACATTAGCGGCGCTAAAATGCCTGGAGAGAAGCCCCTAGGATTGTCCGCTTTGCTTATACAGACTTCTTGTGCAGTGAGGAAAAAATGCACTGCTATGTTTTCCATATGTAGAAGAACTATCGAGGAGACGACTGAAGTTTGAGGTTGTCCCCATCGTCATTTGGCAAGACTCCACCCAGAGAAGGAAGTGACATGCTACGTTCATTGCCCTGTTGATAGCGGGCTTGCTGAGCGATGAACTAGCGAGTGTTAACCCCCTCTCATGTTGTTTGCCCTGTTGATAGTGGGCGGGGCTTGCTGAGCAATAAACAAGCTTTTTATCTGTAGCCTGTTAACTAAGGCTACATCCACACAACGGCAACGAGATTTAAAAAAAAAAAATCGCGTCCACATGGGCAACGGATCAGTAAAATATCAGGTCCATATGGCAATGCAACGCTTGCTGAAAACGATGCAATACACGTGCCACACCTCTAGGTGCACTGTAAGACGGTCCCATCAGAGACACCAGAATAATAGAAGTAAGGACGCATGCGCATAAACTATTATGCGCGAGACTTCATATTAGCCACAGTCAGAAAAATCTGTTCGTAAAATTACGTTATAATGACCAAATACAATGAAAAGTATTTTTCCAGTCTCACCTGTGAAAGGTAATCCCATGTGATCTCGTTTGGACGGCAAACCTGTTGGTACAGTTAAACGCAGCACATGAATGAGGCATCTTTATTCTCCGCTTTGACCCATCCAATATCGCGGCGAGAATGATGTATGATTCTACGCGGAAGGCAGCGTCTTTAATGGTCCGGAATAAATTGAATGCTACACGTTGATGGATTAATTTGTTGTTCTACGACCTTTTTGAGGAATGTATTGTAGGACTTAAACCAACATCTGAAGAGGTGAGATCGCTCCTTTTTTTTTTTCCCCCCCCCTATTTTTGCTGGCGGGATTGACTCTGCCCTAACTCTCTCTCTCTCACTTTGCACCATTACACAATAAATATTCACAGTGAAAATATTTTGTAAGCGCGTTTCATGAACCAAGTTATAGGATTTGTTGACAACTCGCATCGAGTTCATTACACTTCTACCCGGCATGAAGCACATGTGGTTGTGACGTCATCGTAAACAAATCCGTTCTACTCATCCAGACGACTTCGCAATGGCGCCGTTGCCAGATCTTTCCACTCTGGAACCCGTTCTCAAAAGATTTCGTTTTGGGGCACCCAAAACGCCGGTGCCGTGTGGACGCCAGGCTGAAACGATAAACAATTTTATCAGATTCACCTGAATCCGTTGCCGTGTGGACAGGGCCTAAAATGGGGCAGTCGAGTAGGAACGTTAGTCCAACACAGTAGCGGAGACGCTTTCACATAAAGGCAGCAATAGCCACCGTCACATGGTGCAGTTGGAGTCATGGACTCTACTCGGACTCCACTCAATGTTCTTTAATGACTTGAACACTGGGGACTTGAGGTTTAGTGACTCGACTACAACACCAACTTCTTACGTAAAGCCAAGTTTTGCAGAGTGTTCGGATTATGGTTGTCCTGTTTGTACATTTGGTTGTAGAAGCTTCTCCCTTCTGAGTAATGGATCTCGCCAAGTCCTTCAGAGTTTCCCATGACCTCTCTGAATAATTACTTGGTCTTTACTCTGTTACTGACTTTTTTTTTTTTTTGGTGCCCGGTCTTGTGTATGCAGAGTCACGGTTGTGCCATGTTCTTTTGTTTTTTAATAATAGGATTTTGTTGTTCCATGAAACTTTTGGGGTATCCTGATGGATACTTTACCAGAATATTTTGTCCCAGACTTGTATTTTTAATGACTTCTCGGTCTTTTGTAATGGTGTTTGATATGGTCTGTAACAAACTCCAGAGCCTTCCAGGAACAGCTGTATTATGAGATCATGTGACCCTTATTTCAAGGTTTTTGTCACTTCAACCATATACAGTTGGTACAGTACACAGTTAAAACGAAACTGTTTCTCCAGGACCATGGTGCTACATTAAAGGGCATATTCTGGACCAATCTTTTTTTTTTTTTTTTAATTATATATGAAAGAATGTCCCTTTACACACTCATCCAGAAGGATAATTTTGCACAAGGCCGTCTGTCTACAGTAGAAAAAAATAAAATAACAAAACACGCCTGGAAAAATCCCAAAGGAGTCTGGAGCCAGATTCGTGATATTACCTGCGGAAGCGCCAGCAGGCTGCGCGAGCTTTGCACGGTTTCAGTGCACAGCCTGTGTAGACCAAGCGCTCCCATTTCTCTCTCATTGTCCGGTCTTTTGGGAAACGATGAGTACTAATCCCACCAAGGTTGGTGTTGCTACACCCTCCTACGATATATCTGTTAACCATTTTAATAATTACGCGATAACGTTGAAGAAATTTGCAGAAAACCACCAGGTCGTTTTCTCATAAACAAACCAGCACTGGCGTAGGATTCAGAGGGAGGCGTCCCACACACGACGTCACGAAAATCAGTGTTTGCCGGGAAATCCAAATGCCAAGTTTTTTCAGAGGCGGACCGATTCGCCTCAAATGGCTGGATTTCAACTGAATTTTTCTGGTATTGCGCAAGGTAAAAAAAAAAATTGCACAAAATGCAAAATGTGACAGATATTTGACCAAAGTTTAATATAAAATAGGAGAATTACATTGATCTTGCTCCTGAATTTACCCGCGAGATGCACTTTAAACATTACAGGACTACAATCTACAGTACAACAAAGTGCAACACTGCAGACAGTAAATGACCCAATAGACAGACAATAAACGAGACGAACAACATAGTGTGGAGTTAAGTGTGCATATTGAGGTAGTATATGAAAGGAAATAAATAAATAAACGTAAACCTTGTGTGCGAGAGACATTGTAAACATTGTTACGCAATAGTGCATTATTGTCCACTGTGCAAAGACTGCAGTGTGAGTGGTGTGACCAACAGTCCACAAGAATCAGTTCAGTCCCTTGGAGTTGAGGACTCTGATGGCATGAGGGAAGAAGCTGTTAGAGTCTGGCTGTGAAGGCCCGAATGCTTCGGTACCTTTTACCAGACGGTAGGAGGGTGAAGTGTGTGTGTGTATGTGGGGGGGGGTCGGCCACAACGCTGGTGGTTTTCCGGATGCAGCATGTGGTGTTGATGTCCGTTATGGAGGGAAGAGAGACGCCAATGATCATCTCAACTGTCCTCGCTATCCACTGTAGGGTCTTGATTATTTGATTATTTTAATCAACTCCTTAATCTGACTTTGGATGTCAACTGGGTGCACTAAGACTACTTTATGGGTTTCATGGTGTAAATGGGGCGGCACGGTGGTGTAGTGGTTAGCGCTGTTGCCTCACAGCAAGAAGGTCCTGGGTTCAAGCCCCGTGGCCGGCGAGGGCCCTTCTGTGTGGAGTTTGCATGTTCTCCCCGTGTCCGCGTGGGTTTCCTCCGGGTGCTCCGGTTTCCCCCACAGTCCAAAGACATGCAGGTTAGGTTAACTGGTGACTCTAAATTGACCGTAGGTGTGAATGTGAGTGTGAATGGTTGTCTGTGTCTATGTGTCAGCCCTGTGATGACCTGGCGACTTGTCCAGGGTGTACCCCGCCTTTCGCCCGTAGTCAACTGGGATAGGCTCCAGCTTGCCTGCAACCCTGTAGGACAGGATAAAGCGGCTAGAGATAATGAGATGAGATGGTGTAAATGTTTGAGTAATCACAACTTTTTTTTAAGTTGTAAATAATGTAGTATTTTTGGGCTAGTTTGTCTGTCTGCACATGAAATATCAAGACCGCACGCTTTCTTTCATAAAAGATGCCGTTTAAAACGTGGCACAGTTGCATGCAGTAAACAACACTGCGGAGAAAGCGGATGGTGAGAACAGATAACATATAAAATGAATGTATACTGTAGGAAGCCTACACAGCAGTGTGGGCACCACACCGTCTTATTCAGCACATGCAAACCACCATCGCACCGCCATTACATTTAGTTCTCAAGTTGTTTTGCTGTATAATCAGGTTACTGTACACTCACTGTATGTTTGTCTGGAGCTGCAGCTATAAATGTGTTTGCGTGTAATGGAGCGTGTTTAGGTGACCTGTCCAGAGCTATTCTAGGCACCTCGTCTCCTTTCCTGAGCTATTAATAAACCTAGTGTCGGGTCACATGATTCTGATCTGTTCAAATCCTGTTAGATACGAGTCACACCCTGGGAGAGAGACGTGTCTCATGCTGTACATACTGCAAGTGCCTGCACTCTGATCCACGTTAATGTTGTACAGGAGTTCTGTGAACACCAGAACTGAATGTGAAAGGATAGGCTTAACAAATATTGCCAGGCAAAACAAACCTTGCCCGGCAGCACTTGTTTTATACCTATATGTTTATAATGGTAATATTTCTCAATCGTCAGGTTATGGTCCTATCAAACTCAAGGTCATGGATTTTCATATTTCAAAGTCCAACGTCGTGGTGCCAAATGAAAGCCCATATGGCACGTCCTGTAAGTTGATGGTAAACATCTGTCTACCATCAACCGTTTTCAAGTTACAGCCCTCTGAGAATTCTTGAATTTGACCTTTCAGGGTCACTCAAGGTCAAAGGTAATGGTGCCAAATGAAAGGTCATATGGGAGTTCCGATATGCTCATAATAGTAAACGTATTTGTCTATCGGCAACTGTTTGAGTTATAACAGGAAAATACTGTTTTGACCGAAAGGGTGACCTTTACCTTGACCTGATTACCCCCAAAATTTAATCAGATAACCTACAGGCCATTTGCCCACCTACCCTGAAAATTTGAAGTCAATTGGTGCAACCATCTACATGCTAGATTGTTAAGACAGACACACAAACTGCACTGATTTACAATACCTCACCCTGCTTACTCTGTCGTGGACGAGGTAATAAATTACACATCATACAACCACTGTGTGTGTGTGTCCCCAGCCTTTTTTTCTTTCTTTGCTAATAGCAGGCCTTTAAATTACACCTTGGCCAGGCCGTTTAACGGTGTGCCCAAATTAGCGTCCCTGAATTAATCAAGGAAAAAAGGGCTGATACGCATCTTTTATCACACCTTGATTGTTCCAATTTCCGATCAAAACCAATTAGGTTATTTTCAAAATCGATCGAAAATGTCAAGCAAGCCACGGAACATTTACCTTTAACCCACTTAGAAAGGTACCAGTGTCTTTCCTGATCGGCGGAAGTTGGATTCCCGAGGTTTGATTGGTTAAGGCATCTACCATTTGACTCGTATGCTAGCGTTTCTGTTTTGATTTTCTGGAAGCCATGATGCCGCATGGACGGCCCATTGCTACAGGACGCTCGCACAACAAGCAAAGCGACACTTATGAGAGCCGCCGTCTAACTTGTACCTGCTTCAAAAAAGGCAAATTCATACTATCATTCTGATCAATTTAGACATCTGAAACCTCTGTGAGAGAGGAAGTTTGACCTGCAATCAGAAATTTTCTTCCGCGCACGGAAGGGGGGAAACCCCCCTCCCAGTGTTGCCAGATTGGGCGGTTTTGAATTCTACTTTGCGGGCAAAAATGGCTTGGGCTGGTTGACAAAAATTGGGCTGGTTTAGACATTAGTTCAGCGGGTTTTTATCAGATGTTTATATAGTGTCACTCCCACTAGAAAGCAGAGATGGGAGAGAATGTAAACACCTAGGCCGAATGATGTTCTTGAATATGCGAAGGAAATCAGGAAAAACAGCTCTCTTTGGTCAACTGAGGTAAGTCATAGACCTAGTTCACCCAGTACCCCTTAGGTATTTTAAACAACCCAACTCGAGCATTGGCCTAAATTAATCATTAACAGTAAACATTAATCTCATTAAGTATTATTTAAACAAAAATGTCGATGTGAACTGAATTCTCAAACTAGTAAGTGATGCAATCCATGCTCTCTTCTCATGTTACATTCAGCCATGCATCGTAGCTTAACTTTTTTTTTTTTAATTGAAGTATATAAAATGGGTACAATCTAACAAATCCACAAAAATCAGGATAACAGATGAAGAAAATACATGGATGTAGACAAAAATAAATTAAGCAGAATAACTAGGCCTATAAAATTAATAAAACAGGATAAATAAAAAGATAAATAAATAAAAGACAAATAAAAAATAAATAACCTCAGCAATGCAGATGTTAGATATGCATCGTAGCTTAACATAGCCTACAGAATATTATGCGTGTACGTCACCTACTGGTGCATGTAGGATTCAGAACACAGCAGATGATTGCAAAGTTATAATCTGATTCAACCATACGGAGCCGAGTGCCAGACAGCAGGTTTTTCACCTCCAGCACTGACGGTCTCATGTTGCTATTTAGAAGTTGTTTGCATTGTTGTTCGATTTACAAATAGTATACTGGTCTTCAGCTGCATATTTTTTGCTTTACAAGATAGGCATCAAGTACATTTTTACATTTTGGTGGGTTTTGAACATATTTTGGGCTGGAAAACGTCAGCAGTATCTGGCAACACTGCCCCTCACTCACTACGCTCGTTCGCACAGTTGCTTTGCTCCTTTGATGTGCCCAAATTAGTGTAATCTAAAGGCCTGAATAGCCAAGTGAAATTGTTTGCCTCATGACATTAGGAGCATACACAAGCAGACAACACCATAGCTATATCAACTGATCTAGAAATCAGTAGTCATTTTACCAGCACAAAATAAACAGACCCTCAGAAACTCTTTATAGACCCTTTTCACGTGACGTCACGACAAACGCGGCCGCCATTTTGGACATGTACTACCAGTAGTTTACCACAGCCAGCATTGAGGAACGGCAGCAAAGAAAGTGTTTATTTTCAGCAAGACTTCCATCATGCCACTATGTTGTTGTGCACCTGGATGTAGTAACCATCAACAAACAAGGCAAGGGTTATCATTTTATCGGATCCCGACGGAGAAGATGGATTGCGGCCATAAACAGGAAAGACTGGCAGCCCTCGGCATACCAGCGCTTGTGTAGTGACCACTTTGTTGGAGGTAAGACGAATAAAATTAGCCAGAAAAGGCATTACATTGCTGTTAACATTCTGTGGCGGCGAGTGTGTAACCAAATAGGCTAAAATAACCCATTGTAACCTCTTTGTTCTTCTGTAGTAGCTATTAGCTAACGACATTAGCTAGCGTTGTGTTCCTTTGCTGTTGGTAGACTGTAGGACAGATCAGAGGCAGTGTCCTACAAACAGCGCTTAATTTGAGGGGGAGCAAGCCGGAGCGCGCTCTGGAACCTCGGGCGTTGGCTCCGGCAGCTATTTACACTGGATCCGGTGATCCGACACCTCTCTTGACTATGTAACAAAAAAAAAAAAAAACCCAAATAATTAAATTAAAAAATGCAAGTTTATTTAGTGTTAATGTCTGATTTTGATATCTGCCTTGTTGGTGATTTCTCTCATGAAACGACATCCACAAAATATCTGCAGATGAACTTAATTTGCAGTGTTCTTACAAAACATGCCCAGAAGCGCAGCGCCGTGCCCCCCTCCCCCCTCTTTTTTTCCGCACCGGAGCCGCTCATCCTCTGCGCTCCGGGACCTCCCACTTTACAAATTAAGCACTGCCTACAAATAAGTGTTCAAAACAAGAGGAACATGTATTTGTCTCTTAAATCCAGGCCGTTCCCTGTAATCTGTCACAACGGTTGGAGAAAGTAATGGCAAATAGTGAGTGCACAAACCGTAGAAGGTAAACTGTACACAGCGCCAGGGCAGTGTGATGGTATGTCTACTTTTAGATTGTGTTAGCTCATCAATGAACACACTCGTCACTCGACGAGTTTCACGTCTTTACGACGGATACTTAAATGTGTGTTAGGTATTATTGTTGCAGTCTAAGCAGTCATTGTAGCAGCTAGATGAGCGAGAACCGAAAGGGTCTGTGCCATAAACCTTTATTTCTGTACGGCGTTGCTAATGTGTCGTTACTGTTATTTCTCCCTCTGCTCGCCCTGTAAATGCCCTACGTCGCTGGATAGCGAAGGTATTTTCTGCATCTCGCTCCTTTTTCTTGTATGTTCTCCGTTTGTCGCCTTCCTCGCATTCAAACCAATTCGAGCCGAAGTCCGCTACATGTCCAAAATGGTGGTTGTGTTTACGAAGGTCACGTGACTGAAAAGGGTCTATACTGCATGTCCAGGGTACTGGACGTGGCCAATCAACTCAACAGCAGTCAACAATAATGCAAAGCTATGATAAGACTATACAGTTCGGTGCAGTCTGGTCCGGATCTGTCTGATGCCTTTTGTTCACTTTTCGGTCAACAAGCTTCAGAATCTTGTCTTTAAAACATTATTAAAATCCCCCCTATCCACTTTTCTCCTCAGTTTGGTTTTGCTAGCTAACAACCAGGGAGGGTGAAGGCTACCGTTGTTTCCTCTGAGAGATACAAAGCCAACCTCTGGATCTTTTCGAACTGCTGCTCACACGTTACACGTGAACGAAAAGTACTGTCTACCCTCTTCCACATACACGAGCTTACAGTTGCCTGTGACTGGCTAGTGGTAACATGATTGACAGCAGAGAGCTTGACCCCCGTCTCACTTTAATTTTGCTCAATTCCCAGCCACACCATGATTCCAACTCGTAATCTCTGTGATCGGGCAAATGCAGTCTTGCATGTAAGCTGCGTAAAAACAAGTCTGTGGTTGATCATTCGTCATGTCCAGTCATATTTTCACCCAGAGGAAAGCAGTAATAGCCCTCTTTCACATGCATCTCCCAGACTCTCATCCAGTGAATCTGCTTGTTAGACTGGTGTTATTAACACAGCAAGGTTTATTTGCCCAACTAGGCTCTTCGTTCTTAAGCTTGAATTCTGTTTGGTCTTTTATGAGCTCTATCTTGACCTTTCTTTCCACTGTTCTTAACACCCATACAGTACAGTTGTGTTCAAAATAATAGCAGTGTGTTTAAAAACGTGAGTAAAGCTCAAAATCCTTATAGTTTTTATTTCCATGCATTGGGAACACTGCACATTATATTCTACATCAAAACATGAAGAAAAATGTATCAATATTTTAATTACTTTACAGAAAATGAAGAAAAATGAACATTGGGCTGTTCAAAAAAATAGCAGTGTCTGCATTTTTCATTACGAACTCCAAATATTTACTGTATAAACTGAAAAAATCTTAAGGATTTAGTATTCCTGTGAATCACTAAACTAATATTTAGTTGTATAACCACGGTTTCTGAGAACTTCTGGCACCTGTGAACAGGTATTCCAGCCCAGGATGATTTGACAACATTCCACAATTCCTCTGCATTTCTTGGTTTTGCCTCAGAAACAGCATTTTTGATGTCACCCCACAAGTTTTCTATCGGATTAAGGTCCGGGGATTGGGCTGGCCGCTCCATAACTTTCATTTTGTTGGTCTTGAACCCTGATGCTGCTCGCTTACTGGTGTGTTTGGGGTCGTTGTCTTGTTGAAACACCCATTTCAAGGGCATTTCCTCTTCAGCATAAGGCAACATGACCTCCAAGTATTTTGATATATGCAAACTGATCCATGATCCCTGGTATGCGGTAAATGGGCCCAACACCACAGTAAGAGAAACATCCCCATATCATGATGCTTGCACCACCATGCTTCACTGTCTTCAGAGTGTACTGTGGCTTGAATTCAGTGTTTGGGGGTCGTCTGAAAAACTGTCTGCGGCTCTTGGACCCAAAAAGAACAATTTTACTTTCATCAGTCCACAAAATGTTTTTCCATTTCTCTTTAGGCCAGTCGATGTGTTCTTTGGCAAATTGTATCCTCTTCAGCACATCTTTTTTTTAACAGTGGAACTTTGCGGGAGCTTCTTGCCGATAGATTAGCTTCACACAGGCATCTTCTAATTGTCACAGTACTCACAGGTAACTTCAGACCGTCTTTGATCACCCTGGAGCTGATCACTGGCTGAGTCTTTGCCATTCTGGCTATTCTTCGATCCATTCGAATGGTAGTCTTCTGTTTTCTTCCACGTCTCTCTGGCTTTGCTGTCCATTTTAAAGCACTGGAGATCATTTTAGCTGAGCAGCCCATCATTTTCTGCACTTTACAGTATATGTTTTACCTCTCCAATCAACGTTTTAATCAAAGCACGCTGTTCTTCTGAACAATGTCTTGAACGACCCATGTTTCTCAGGTTTTCAGAGAGAAATGCATGTACAACATGTGCTGGCTTCATCCTTAAGGCCCTGTCCACACGGCAACGGATTCAGGTGACTCCGATACAATTGCTTATCATTTAGGCCTGGCGTCCACACGGCACCGGCGTTTTGGGTGCCCAAAACGCAATCTTTTTGAGAACGGGTTCCAGAGTGGAAAGATCTGGCAACGTTGCCGTTGTGAAGTCGTCTGGATGAGTAGAACGGATTTGTTTACGATGACGTCACAACCACATGACTGTGAGTGCTTCACGCTGGGTAGAAGTGTAACGAACTCGATGTGAGTTGTCAACAAATCCTATAACTTGGTTCATGAAACGCGCTTACAAAATATTTTCACTGTGAATATTTATTGTGTAATGGTGCAAAGTGAGAGAGAGAGAGACTCTGCCCTTAGGGCAGAGTCAATCCCGCCAGCAAAAATGGGGAAAAAAAGGAGCGATCTCACCTCTTCAGATGTTGGTTTAAGTCCTACAATACATTCCTCAAAAAGGGCGTAGAAGAGCAAATTAATCCATCAACGTGTAACATTCAATTTATTCCGGACCATTAAAGACGCCGCCTTCCGCGTAGAATCATACGTCATCCTCGCCTCCATATTGGATAGGTCAAAGCGGAGAATACAGATTCATGTGCTGCGTTTAACTGAACCAACAGGTTTACCGTCCAAACGAGATCACATGGGATTACCTTTCACAGGTGAGACTGGAAAAATACTTTTCATTGTATTTGGTCATTATAATGTAATTTTACGAACAGATTTTCCTGACTTTGTGGCTAATATGAAATCTCGCGCATAATAGTTTGTGCATGCGTCCTTACTACTTCTATTGTTCTGGTGTCTCCGAAGGGACCGTCTTACAGCGCCCCTAGAGGTGTGGCATGTGTATTGCATCGTTTTCAGCAAGCGTTGCGTTGCCATATGGACCTGATATTTTACTGATCGTTGCCCATTTGGATGCGATATATTTTTAAATAACATCTCATTGTCGTGTGGATGTAGCCTAAATTAGGGCCACCTGACTGACATCTGTTTTTTCACAGAATGAATGATCTCACTAATTAAACTCCACACTGCTATTATTTTGAACACATCCCTTTCACTTAATTATTCGATTACACAGACTCAGGAGCATGCATATCATGAATGTTGGGTCTGTTGGTTTTCTATGACTCTACTACACCTACTGGTAAATTATTTGCCATGTAGTAATATAATTTCCACCAAAAACAGTGATTTCATCTGGTTAGTCGTGTTGGACCGCTATTATTTTGAACACAAGTGTACGTGAAATGAGCAGTCTCCTAGCTGACCTCTGTTAACTCTCCATCTCCTAGATTACTACACACCAGCCATGTTGGGCCTGAAGACAGACCAGGAGGTGCTGGGAGAGCTGGTGAAGGTTAAAGTGCCAGCTGTTTGGCAGGCCATGGTGAAACACGACGTTATGTGGACACTGGTGGTGTCGCGCTGGTTCATCTGCCTCTTTATTGACATCCTACCTGTAGAGGTAAGAGTGTGGACATCGTGTCCAAAGTGAGAAACAAGATGGGATGAAGATGTCGAGGTGATGCGATTTATTGAGATGAGGAAGAAGAGCAATCAGTTTTGTTTTTTTTGTTTTTTTTCTCTTCTCAATATATGAATCTTGTGTAAGAGAACAATAATAAACACTTCCTGTTTTAGAGTAATGGGAATCACTATACTCCTGCAGAAAAATTGTGATGTAGAACAGCGTTTTAAAATCCAGACCCTGGCGTCTTTCTGCACCAACATTGTAACATGATTCTTTTTGTAATAGTTGATAATTCTCCCAACATTACGCCATCTTTTGAAGAAGAAACTGCACAAATTGTTGAAAACCAGATTCAGAAATTTATTTGCCATTTTGTATGCACTGACAGTACAGTACATAGGAATTTTTGTGCAAAGTTCTTAGTCAGCAATAAAGGGGGGGGGAAGAAATTAAATTAGTAAAAAGACAAAGTGCAATAAAATACTCACTATAGAATACGTTAAGATACAAAAATACAAGTAAATAATAGAAAAACACTAAGGCGCACATGTAACTCATATTAGCATGGTGTACCAGATGCATTCCATTCAGCTAGCATGATGCTGAACAAGTTGAAGACGAGTTCAATATCATGCTAGCTGAAGAATGTATCTAACAGACCATGAAAAAAAAAAAGAGCCTATTATACACTTCATATCTGCATTCTCAAAGGCCAGCGCTACCTTACCTGCGAGTTAGTGCGGCAGTCCAGTTACCTTCCAGCCAGTGTAGCATTCATCACTAGTGTTGGTGAAGGTCAGTGCTAGCTTACCTGCGACTCAGTGCTGTTTAGTGCGGCAGTCCAGTTACCTTCCAGCCGGTGTAACATTCATCACTCGTGTTGGTGAAGGTCAACGCTAGCTTACCCGCGACTCGGTGCTGTTAGTGCGGCAGTCCAGTTACCTTCTAGCCGGTGTAGCATTCATCACTCGTGTTGGTGAAGGTCAACGCTAGCTTACCCGCGACTCGGTGCTGTTAGTGCGGCAGTCCAGTTACCTTCTAGCCGGTGTAGTGTTAGCAAAGGCCAATGCTAGTGCAGTTAAGCCAAATAATAATATTTATTTATTTTTTATTATTATTATTATCCCCCCGTGTAATAGATGTATCACGTTCATTATGTCTTCTTATTAAATCAAGTCATTAGTTTTCTTTTGTTACAGACATGTAAGTGTTTTTTCCTTTACCTGACATGTTTCGACAGTGTAACTTCCGTCTTCCGGAAGTTACACCGTCGAAACATGTCAGGTAAAGGAAAAAAACTTTTACATGTCTGTAACAAAAGAAAACTAATGACTTGACCCCCCCCCCCCCCCCCCCCCGTGTAATTTACTTGGCTACTTTTAAAATCAACATCAAGAGCTACACGCAACGGAGCGACCGGTCAGCCAAAATTCCCTCAATTTTCCACTTTTAATGAAGCAAACCTCACGGCCATGTTTGTTTACAAATTGTCAGTCGCTTTTATGTGTCTGACATGTGACGTCATGTTGTCTTGACAACATGCAATATAACAATACTGCACACTCATTGTCCATTGGGTAGAGTGGTGCAGTACACATAGGATAAGCGATATAATATTGCATGCTATCAAACCAAATGAATGAAACCTGCTAGAAGGGAATAGAACGCGTTTTTATTCCATGGGGGCGTGTCCTGTATGTCTAATAATATTGCATATGAAATGCCTGCTAAAAACACAATGTAAAACAATGCTGCTTTCATTTAAAAATATTACTCTTTTGAGATTAAGTAGACCTTCTTCCCTTCTGTTATGTGTTTTTGCCATCACTCTGACTGTGGCTGGGAAAAATGTGCTCTGTGTGTGGTGATACTGTCCCGTCTACAATGTCTCAGGTTGCATGTTGAGTATTTTTTGTTTATTCCTGAGCAAAGAATGAGCTGGGTGGTATGTGTGTCCCTAAAGATGCTCTGTGCTTTTATCCTACAGCGTTGTATGTAGTGTCCGTGGATGGCAGGTCAACTGCAATGAACCAATGTGCAGTCAGTCAATGCAGACAGTCAATGTGCTGTCTTATTTAAATTTTTTTTTGTGGCTTTTTTTTTTTCCCCTTTTCAAGACTGTTCTGCGCATATGGGACTGCCTTTTCTACGAGGGCTCCAAGATCCTATTCCGTGTGGCGCTCACTCTGATCCGTCACAACCAGGTCCTGATCTCTCAGGCTCAGAACCTCCCGGACATCTGCGACCGTTTCAAACAGATCACCAGAGGAGCCTTTGTGGAGGACTGCCACCCGTTCATGCAGGTAGGCTTTGGCTGTGACCTACCTGTAGCTACCAGTGGCGGCTGGTAGCCTTTCAAACGGGAGGCTGGTCGGTTACGATATTTCCAGATTTTAAGAGAAAAAAGAAAAAAAACATCAATTTTGCCCATACTCTTGCCTCTGATCTGGCTGATTGTTGCCAGTGTCACAAACTGTGAAATAACAGGTTCTTTTGGCCCATTAGCCTACTGTCCAATATACATGATGGTGGTGTTGGGGGGGAGGGGTATATTTTAACATTTTATATTATAAAATTGTGGCATGTTGTTTAAAAATTGATCATTATTGAAAGCAGCTCTTTGTCAGGAACCTCAGCAGTAACAGCAGAGTGTTCTGGAATAGGCACAAGCACTGACCTTGGGGAGCCAAACATAGAGCTGGGTGCCACACATTTCATTCAATGACACTTTCCCTATATTTTACTTATTTTGACTGAGAAATGTTTTATTGACAATTTTGATAACCCTTCACTTCTAATCCAGGTCTGTAGTGTGAAATGTTCTCGGCTGTGTTTTTGTTTAAAAATGTTTTCCAAATTGTAGCTGTGTTTAATTAATATCCAGAGAAATATATGACTAGCCCCCTCAAGTTCAAGTTCAGTCACTCAAATAAACGACATTTCTGGAACTAAGATAGCAAACTTGACAACACTATATTTACACTTTATTTACAATGAAAATATATACAAACTAAAAAAGCTGGTAGAAACCGTATGTAATGAATGAAATCGAAATGTAAGCTGATCTCTTACAATACACCACAGCACTTGCGAATCCGCATGGGACTGAACTGAGATTCACCGCTGCCTGTCTATAGTTGAAACGAGCTGTCAATCAAAGAAAATATCCGGCCGCTTTCACCAATCACCAGTCTCCTCGCGGAAACTGCCATGTCCCTCCCACTGTGAGGCTTGGAGTCCGTGGGCGGGCGTTTTCGCAGTGTTTGTCCAATAACCGTCTTGCATTTTGATATTGAAAAGCGCAGAGCTCCCAAATGCCATTGAAGTCCACTGAGGCTGGGAGTCCGGTGGGCAGGGGTTTTTGCAGTATTTGTCCAATAATCGTCTTGCATTTTGATATTGAAAAGCGCATAGTAGAGGTCTGCATGGGACAGAATTTTCAGTCCCGCTCCCGCAAAGAATTATGATTTTCAGTCCCGCTCCCGCCCGCAAATCCCGCATGATGCAGATGTTCGCGTTATTTCTCACGAAAGTTCTTGTCATTGGCTTGGGGAATTAAACATGCTGAGCTTAGCTGAGCTCTCCACTGACCGATCCTTCATTTATTGTAAGTTTATTGTTTAGACTCTGACATTCTGCTGACACGTTCCAAGTTGAGCGCTGCATGCGCTCATGATTGACAGCTCTCGCTTTGATTGACAGCTCTCGCTTTGTGCACTCGCACTTCCCGAGTCTGTGGCGTTATGATTCCAACCGCGATTTCATTCTCCTCTCATATGAAGTGCTGCGCAACCACAACCAGCTCCTCAGATTATACACCGTCTATTTCTAGCTTTAAATTGAACAATCTGTGCGATACACAGTCCTTTTTAATACTAGTTAATACTTTTTTAATACTTAGGACTAATACTCTTGACTTTTTAACGGTAAATGTACCTCTTTTTAAAGCAGCACTTACTTCTGAAGCACTGTGAGCTTCACTAGAGGAGCTCTGCTCTTCTGCCATGATCGGAGATCTCAAACACGGAAGAGCGGAAAGGAATCGGAAACGTACGCGAGATTAGACCACATCCGCAAATTTAGGCATCTTAAAATGTTTTTATTAATGCCAAATAAAATATCCAGCACAAATTATATATGGGGGGCGGCACGGTGGTGTAGTGGTTAGCACTGTCGCCTCACAGCAAGAAGGTCCTGGGTTCGAGCCCCGGGGCCGGCGAGGGCCTTTCTGTGTGGAGTTTGCATGTTCTCCCCGTGTCCGCGTGGGTTTCCTCCGGGTGCTCCGGTTTCCCCCACAGTCCAAAGACATGCAGGTTAGGTTGACTGGTGACTCTAAATTGACCGTAGGTGTGAATGTGAGTGTGAATGGTTGTCTGTGTCTATGTGTCAGCCCTGTGATGACCTGGCGACTTGTCCAGGGTGTACCCCGCCTTTCGCCCGTAGTCAGCTGGGATAGGCTCCAGCTTGCCTGCGACCCTGTAGAAGGATAAAGCGGCTAGAGATAATGAGATGAGAAATTATATATGATAGACATTAAAATAAAATTTATAAATTATTAATTTAACACGTTTTTAGTTAGCAGGATTCCAGCTCGTCACCTCTCCCGCCCGCACCCGCATTGTGCACTCCCCCTCCCGCCCGCAATGAGCTTTCAAAATTTGTCCCGCGCCGCACTGCTTTGCGTCGGGTCCTGCGGGACTCCCACGGGAGTGCAGGGCTCTAGCGCGTAGCTCCCAAATGCCATTGAAGTCCACTGAGGCTGGGCTGCATCGCACTGTCACGAGGGGGAAAAACTCATGCACGCGTTAGGCGAACTGGGGAAAGTTATAACGGAATGATTTCGCACTGTAGTTGGGTTGAGCACATATATTTCTATGATTCTGGATCTGAAATAGCAATGTTATAAGGTCGGCTATAACATAAGCCTAGCGCAATTCATCCTACACGATGTTCGTCATTTTTAGAGGAGGCTGAGCCTCCCTCGTTGTCTTAGAGCAATCGCCCGTGGTAGCTACACAATATATCGTTTGTCAGTTATTACCTCATCACTGTCCTTGGCAACACTGATGTGGTATTGGTGTGATCAGTAAATTATTTTGTTCAGATTAACAGTGAGATGTCTGGTATATGGGTATATAATGTCACTCAGTGATTACCAACAATAAAGTGAACTGATAAACAGTTTGTCAGCCCTGCTCTACGCCGTCCGTCAGCGGAAAGGGACGCAGCAGATATTTGACACCGGTAGTGTGCGTTTTATCTAGCTTTCCTGGCATTTTTAAACACTTGACTGACTACTTGACTTGTAGGAGTGTGTTTTATTGTTACGAGTCTTTGACTCCTTGTACGCATCGAATATAAATAAAGCTATAATGGTGGGGACCAGAGCCAAACCCCCCCCCCAAGCATATATTAATCTGCTTGGTCTCTTAAATGCTGACCTTATGTATGCAAGTTAATACAAAATCTTTGTCGTGTTTATTTATTATATCCTCTACAAAGAGCTTTTTTTTTGGGGGGGGGGGTATAGGAATCATCCTGTCCATGTGTCTTGTAAGCACTCCTCCTCCTCACCGGTTTGATGAGACTTTAAACACTTGCAGTATACCACCTGAAGATGTGCATGTAGGAAAACAATCCTGGTCTGATGTTTTTCAAAGGGGAGAGAATTCATTTCAACTTATTCCCTTATACATGACGATATACGATGACGGGCTCGTGTGTGTGTGATTCTATAGTGACTTTACTCACAGTTTACACTTGAATCCCTGCAAGTACACGATGTACTTCGAAGGGTTTCGAATGCAGAAAATGTTTGTAGAGGCTAGACTTTCTTTTTAAGCAGTTTTTCCATGCTTGCATTCCTCTTGTGTGGCAGCCTTACTAATTTTCTAATCCAGCTCTTTTCCTGTCTTTTCTGCAGAACATTTTTAAAGAACCCGGAAGCCTCTCCATGGCGACCATCACCAAGCTGCGGGTGGTGCACCGAGCACGGATTATGGCTGAAGAATCTTGACTCGGCCCCTAACGCCTCAAACATTCCAGACTTGTCCTGTGGGCTGTTTTTTTTTTTTTTTTTTAAAATCTGATGGCTGAAACTGTTCCCAACCTGATGAATTATTAAGTGACGGTACAGGGAAATATATTTAGAACCTCAACACTAAACTACACTACAGTAAGAAACCAGGCTTTGTGACCTCCAGTACACTTCATATTTAATTATATAGACTAGTAAGTAGTTAGTAAGCTGAGCGACCACTTTTTTTTTTTTTTTTTTGGGGGGGGATGACTGGCACAAGACTTTACAGGTATGAGCATGATGTAGCCTTTCCTCCACAAGCTTGTACAGTTATTTGTTACCTTGCACATTTTTCTAGATGGACCATTTTGGGATCTATCAGATTTTGATGACTTGTTACACCTACTGTGAAATAAAGAGCTTGGTACTGTTGCATTTTTACACTGGGTACACTTTTTTTTTTTTTCTCCTCAAGGATGTTTGTGAAATGTCAATTTCCTGGACCAACA
This sequence comes from Neoarius graeffei, assembly GCF_027579695.1. Classification (NCBI taxonomy): domain Eukaryota; kingdom Metazoa; phylum Chordata; class Actinopteri; order Siluriformes; family Ariidae; genus Neoarius; species Neoarius graeffei. The sequence continues at coordinate 30,667,768 of NC_083586.1, forward strand.
ACTTATCAGATTAGTTCTCTAGACACCTACAATCACTTTATAAACACCAATAGAAGGAAGAATTTTCTTGTGATACAGTGCTGCACTTTCTAATTAGCTCCTAATTGTGTAGTCAGTTTTCTAAATGAAAAATAATAAAGTGAACTGGATTAAAATCAGCACCTGCATGCGTTATGTACTTTTGTTACTGTCCACCTCTGCTTCACTACATTTGAAAGGCAAATATTGTACTTTTCGCTCCACTACATTTCTGTCAAGGTCCTCGTTACTATGAAGCAGCTTTGAAAGTGGATTTTTTTTTTTTTTCTTTTCTAAAATGTGATGGCTTTACGTCTCGGCAGCACCCGCGAAAATCATTCGGGTCACGTCCTGTTCGTAGACCGTAAAATCAAGTTGTGATTTCTCAGCAGCGTTATTTAACACGATCAGTTGATGGCAGAATGGAAGGAGGCGGTTCTTCTGGGGAATGAACGCACTCATGGCTTTACCCAGAACCCATGTTTCAGTTTTCTGAAAGGATTAAAGATTCCTTTCATTTTAAATGTTTTTGCTTTCTTTGCTGAAAATGAACCACATCACAGCCTACAAAAACTCGCCGTCCAACCTGCGGAAGCATATTGAGGGATATAAAGGTTTTACTCCAAGAGAAAGCTTGTAATGAAGTTGTCTGTGCTTTTAGAGCTAGCGATAACGTCGCAATAGCTATGCAGTCTGGTTAGTCAAATGACTTTCTATGGATTTTCCTGCCAAGTTGCCGTAGCCTTGTCCACGGCTAACACTTACACATAGCTAGTTAAATTGAACACTTATCTGAAGTACTTTCAGAAACATTTTAGCATAATCTTGCCAAATAAACAGAACTCTTTTTAGTAGCGTTAGCTACCCAATATGGTTTCGAGTTTGAAAAGGAGTTTGCTAGCATGGCAGGTGGAGCTTCACTGACTAGCTAGCTTAAACCACCATGATACACAGCATGTGTTCATGTTTCTGTCTTTGGTAACAGTGTTAGGTTTTGTAAGCGTTGTGGCAATAATAAACAATGCGTTGATGAATGTACTTAAGTATTTTAAGTATTAAAAGTTAAAACTTTGACTTGTATCAGAGCAACATTTGACCAGTGGGATCTGTACTTTGACTTAATGAAGTCGGGTACTCTGTCCACCTCTGTACTTAGGACAACCTGAGTCCATATGATCATGTGTTCTCATGGGGTGGGGGGACAATTTTACCACAAAATTTTACAGAGCATGTGTCAGTGGACAGACAGCTCCATACTAACCGCCTGAGTAAGAAAACTTTCATGGGTTGAACTAATGTATAATTGTAGTCTGCAGAAATATTAAAAAATCAACCAATGGAGCGTGTAAGTTTATACAACTGCTGGATATAAAATTAAGGCTAATTAAAAGCATTTTACTTTTCTAAAAATTAAGTAAAATGTAAATCATTGATCTGGTGAAACCTGTGAGATAAACATTAATGGAATGAGTCTCCAGTGTCATGATTATCTGCTATAACCACTACAAGTGATCACAGGAATAATCAATACAAGATTATTAAACTGGGCGGCACGGTGGTGTAGTGGTTAGCGCTGTTGCCTCACAGCAAGAAGGTTCTGGGTTCAAGCCCCGTGGCCGGCGAGGGCCTTTCTGTGCGGAGTTTGCATGTTCTCGCCGTGTCCGCGTGGGTTTCCTCCGGGTGCTCCGGTTTCCCCCACAGTCCAAAGACATGCAGGTTAGGTTAACTGGTGACTCTAAATTGACCGTAGGTGTGAATGTGAATGGTTGTCTGTGTCTATGTGTCAGCCCTGTGATGACCTGGCGACTTGTCCAGGGTGTACCCCGCCTTTCGCCCGTAATCAGCTGGGATAGGCTCCAGCTTGCCTGCGACCCTGTAGAACAGGATAAAGCGGCTAGAGATGATGAGATGAGATTATTAAACTTCTAGACTTTTTTTTTTTTTACATTAATTTCATTTACAACTTTCCATATTAAGAGCCCCAGCATGGACACGGGGAGAGAAAGATGTTCTTTTGTAAGGTTTCAGTTTTGCCATTTAGATTTTCACAGCATTAACCACTCGGTCACTTCAGCATTCAGTGACGTCAGTGCAAACCCTCTAGCAGGAGACAAATCTGATTGGTCACACTGTCAAGAAACTGTAAATGTTAGCAAAAGTTAAAGTTGTGTAAACTCTGTTGGCAGGGGCCGACGTGCCATTTCAGAAATATAGGAGGTGCATAAAGTGTTTATGTACATTTAGGCTTCACTACAACCTTGTTTCCATGGTGCCGAACTGACCCGGCAGTACACGGACTACAGTGTGAGATCTCAAAAAGCGTCATAGAACTTTAAATAAGTGCTCAGCTGTGGCTTTTCACACAAGTGAGAGAACTCTGAAAGGAATACTTGGCACAAGAGGATATCCTCATCGCATAAGTTTGTTGACCTGACCCGGAAGTACCCCCTCCAAGGTCACTTCCGGTGCCCTGTAACACTTTCTTGTTGTGTTGGCAGGTAATTTTGCTCATTTCTAGAAATAAATCCTGAAAATGAGCAAAAAATTATCTGGCAATACACTGCGAGAAACAGGGGTACAGTAGCTTCTGTCCCCCAAGATACAATCTACACTAATGTACTCCCTAGGGCACCTTTTCAGGGCCAAAAAGGTGCGTACATGTTCCCAAGCAGTATTTAACAGGTACTCTAAGTACCTGTAACAAGCCGTTGTACTCCTAAAGGTACAGCGATGTACTTTGTTTTCTGGGCGTGTAGAACAAGACTCTTTATTTACTTGACTCATGTCTAGAAACAGGTCGCAGTAGTCTTACAGTTGGTTTGTTGTGATCTTGGAGCTGGAAATGCTTGATAAACTCGACTCCAATATCTTTTCGCTTGTCGTTTTCAGTGTAGTGTAGATCTCGGCTTCTCCACAGGCGAGGTGGTATGATGCAATGCGGCAATCCAGTGGAAGATTTACTTCTTCAGCGTTATACATGCAGAGATATTTGTGTAAATTATAGAACACAGCAGGACAAATAAAGTGTTCACTTCATTTATTGGCCTGACCACCACGCATTAAAAACGTCCTCTACAAAAATAAAAGATCAGATCACTGCTGTTATATATGAGCAAACCTTCAACCAAAAGAGATCAGACAAAGCAAACACAATCAGCTGTACAGAATACAATGAAGGGAACAAAAAAAAAAAAATCTGAATGGCAAAGCGCACACACACACACTGAAATTAGATACTTTTCTTTGACTTTTGTCCTGGTCAGTATTTCATGAGAAAGGTTTCATTATGTGCTCGAGATGTTGATAATATCCCTGAAGATAATTTCAGAGTCCTCAAAATGTTCTGTACACCGACAGCTGCTACGCCCCACGTTATGTAACTCCTCCCCCTGAAAAGTATCTCCAGTTAGGTTCTGCTACAGGAGCTGTAGTTTTCATATAATGCAACATGAAAAATTAAACTGCATTTGAGGCTTAATTATTGGTCAGCTTTGTTTGAGAAAACCTAAAGTTTAGGCCATTATCGAAAGTGACTAATCAGCGTATGGAGTCAAAAGGTCATGCTGTTGATTAGTATCACTCAGTGCGTTTACATGCACATAGAGAAAATCAAATTTCTGCCGTTGCTCGACTGAAATCGAAGTTCTAAATGCCATGGATACACCTTCGCTCGGCTGAAATCGAAACGAACTGGATTTCTCGTAATCGAGCTACACGACCTGGATTATGCGATTGTAGCCGAGCTACTTAGTGCACGTAAACCCTATCGATCTACGTAGTCGAGCTACTTACTTCAGCACTGCCCCTTCCTGAAGTGACGAGACCACAAGCGAGAAACACAACAGCCTCGGTCGGCATGACAACAGTAGTAGAAACGTGCACTTCTGGAGCAATGAGGAGATAGAGTTCATGCTCATTCAGCATCGTTCTTCTTGTAAACACAGAACTGATAACTTTGTTTATACTCTTGAATAGCTCTTCATGACGACAACCGGAAGTGTACCAACACGATGGGGCGTGTAGCGCCACCTGTGGCTCGGGTGCACAATGTACCTCACACAATAGCTCGATTTTCTTGTGTGCATGTAGGATTGGATTTCTCTGGCACCCCTGCTGGGACCCTTAGCTCGATTACCGACAGTAGCTCGATTTGGATGTGCATGTAAACGCACTGACTGGGTGAGGAAGTAAAATAGCGTGTGTACAGATGATCAGTTTTCCCTTTTAAATCAATGGAATAGCCAGAAAAGTTAAAAATGGCCACCATTTAAAAAAAAAAAAAAAAAAAAAGTGGAAAGAATATTTAGACAAAAAAAAAAACCCACCCACACACACACACACACACACACACCACTCTTACACGAACCCAATCCACTGAAGGCCTAACCACACGTCAACGCTGAGCAAGACGTCTTTGGTGCATCACACCTAAGGATGTGAAACGGGTTCTGGATGGTGAATCGGACGAAGTGCGTTTTAATATTCACCAAAGCAGACCAATGACTGAATCAAATTGCTGGCAGTATGTCCTTTTCTAAACACGTCAAGAGAGATTCGTGTCGACTTGAGCGTAATTACACCACCCTGAGAACGTTTCCTAGCTAAATTCCTCCGTGAGAAATTGCGACAAAGACAGCAAGAATACGATCCAAGCCTCAACTCAACCGAGAGGAAATACGAGACAAGCGCATCAATTATTTAACCTGAGCGTGTAAGCGGTTCGTCATTCGATGCCGTTATCCTTCAAGCTTGGTATCAGGCTCAGTCCGTCTCTCTTTTAGGTCATACGCACCCAGACACACTCGTGTGGGTCAGGTTAGTCCACATCCCCACCCTTCCATCTTGAATATCTGTGCTATAAAAATCAAAGGCTGGTTAATTCCAGAGTAGAGATGTTTGAAACTTCTTAGCCATTTTATAACTCACATGGTCACTTGTAGCCTTACAAGCTCCATGTGAGTAGTTCTTCCACATACTTAATGACCTCTTAGAAGCGAGCAGATGTTGATCCAAAGAAGTCAGCCGTGATCACTAAAACAAGATTAAATCATAAAAAAAGGATCCAATTAAAAATGGAAGCCAAATTTTGCTCGACCTCCATCTAACGTGCAACATTTATCCTCCTCCTCCATCATCTGTCCATTTTCCATGCTGCTTCTCCACTGCAGGTCACGGATGAGCTGGAGCCAATCCCAGCTGACATTGGGCGAGAAGCGAGGTTCACCCTGGACAGGACGCCAATCTCGGGGCTCACACACCTCACATTCACGCCTGGGGGGCAGTTTTGAGTAGACTGTAGGATGAAACCTGAGCAGGCACGGACAGAACATGCAAACTCCACACAGAAAGGCCCCAGTCAGCTGCTGGATTTGAACCCTGTTGTATTTTGTTCCAAGTGTATTTACCCATCAGCCCACTCTTCTGTTATTCACTACGTAATATTCACTTGTCATGTAACTAACTTTAATCGTATGGAATCTTTTCTTACTGATTCACCAACAACACCGAGACACGTGTTGATGTTCCCAACAATCTCGTTTCTAACGATACATCTTCTGCATAAAGCCCAAGTCATTCGCTAGCTTCCATGCTTGGCATCCCCAAATCTTCTCTTGACTTTGCCTTTTGTTTGCATTCCCATGTTGAAAGCATGATCTATTCGATTTGAATGCGTCATCACTGTTGAGAACATGTAAGCTAGCGAGCCAAGTGCAAAGGTGGCTGTTGCTGTAAAGTTAACGGCGTAATGTTCTATAAACCCCAATCCATCACTTCCCGGTTCTTCCACCTAGTTAAATAGTAACTATCAGCTTCCAGCTACTCGCGATGTTATTCTCCCCCACCCACTCATTCTAGTAAAACTGGTTTCCTCAGCTACAGCTGAAAGTACTTCTTCGATACTTGAGAAAGCTTGACGTCACCGCAAACAGCGATGGGTAGAATATTCACCTCCAGCTTCCGTAATCAGGCTTCTCAACTGTCCAATCAGCAGCCTGCTTCTGAATTACGAACCATTAATCTGCGTTCAATTCAGAAGCAAGAAGAAATGTCATTTTTCAAGTGCAACACATATTCAAGCCATAAAAGTAGGCTTTTTTTTAAAAAAAAAAAAAAAAGGGGGTTAGCCATGACGGTGCATGTTCTTTCCCTTTTTTACCAACAAGCTAGCCAGCTAACATGACCATGAGTTTGAGCTATTTACTTTCTCAAAACTGCATGGCCAGTGTTAGAGATTTAACCAACTAATGTAGCTGTGTTGATCATTTTATTTACTTTTGACAGCGTGTCATGTGCTGAACTCGGTGTTTGAGACCTTCATAAACTTTCCAAGTCGAGAGGGCGTTTCCTTTGTCAGAAGAGGGAAATCGGAGGTACAAGCTTTAGCGTTAACTAATCCCAAGTGGAGGAGTCAGGGTTTATTGGATTAGAGGTGGGGGGTGGGGGTGGGACATGGTGCTAGAGTGGCAACACTTCCCTCTGTTTAATGAGGAATTACTGGCCCATATTTTAGATTTAGGCTGCCACCTACTGTACAGGTGTCACTGGTGACTCCTGCAAATCCACATTTCAACAGGAGTCGGTCAGTTAGCAATAATATTTAGATGCCCATTTTTCTTATGTAATCTAAGAGTAGGGGACCGAATGAAGATATAGAGGATATTGCATGGTTGTATGAAGATATCTTTGAGTGGTGAATGTATATTTCACGAGTGAGTGAAAATATTTTCAACACGACAAAAACTTCATATCTTCATGCAACCATGTAACGTTCTTTATATTATATGGACACTTCCACCAAAAAAAAAAAAAACCCAGGAGTTAAATCAGAAGAGTTTTAATTTTGAACCAGTTCACCATTTTGACAGAGCACGTATAGTCAGCAGGAAAACGCTAGGAGTGACATCATCGGAGTGAAACGTCACTCAGCTCCATGATGTATTTCGTATGAAAGATGAGTTTTTCCAACACATGATAAACTTCATACCTTCAAGCAAACATGTGATTTTCTTTTTATTATATAGACTCATTCACAAAGTACCCAAATTTATCATAATTCATTTCCTCATGAGCGACATAGAGAGATTTGGGTCACGGTTTTGGTTCTCCATGTCCCCGGATGTAGCTTGTATGAAAAATACGAATGGTGTATTTCCCAGTAAAACACTTGGTGTCCATATAATATAAAAGATTTAACAACCTGGGCGGGGGAGAAAAAAAAAATTATTCTCAAAGCTCTCACATATGCAAAGTATAGTCCTAATCAGACAATAATGGTTTAGATGGTCTGGTAGCCAGCGTGACTTCTCTTCCTGCCGATCAAGTAGGCGATGAGGACTATGAGGACGAGGCCAGCCAGACAAGCTCCGACAATGATGGGCACCAGCATGTTGTCCTTCTGCATTGGACATACATCAGCTAGAAAGAAGCAAAGAAATGGCACATAAAAATGATACCAATTATTATCTGGACACTGTGTTAGAGTTGCATTATTCAGCCTGTGGGTTAGAACACTTTGGATATTCTTGAATCTGATTAGTCAGAAGGTGTCTATTTTCTATAAACAGCAGATTTGACAGTAGTGCTGGCTACAGTGATCACATTACATTAGTCATTTAGCAGACGCTCCTATCCAGAGTGACGTACTACGAGTGCAAGTGTCAGGTGCACAAATTCCTAAACAAGAACGTTCTAGTGCCAACTGAACAAGTGACCGAATAAGACTTGGTGTAATATTCTGTTGAAGTAACAAGACTCAGCAAGCAGCCAAGGGGGAAAAGAAAAAAAAAAAAACCCAAACAATTCAACCATACAAATGAGCTGAAAGTAGAGTTAACTAGAGGAAAATAAAACTCCAACAGCTAACCCCAGGCAAGACAGTACACAACCTGGGCTGGTCAGGACCGCTGTGTGATCATACAGTGGGAAGGGACGCAGGAGAGGTGTGCGTCTTCAGTCTGGACAGGGAGTCAGCAGTTCTGACCTCAATGGGAAGGTCATTCCACCAACGTGGAACCAGGACAGATGGCAGTCTTGAGCGGGCTGGGAAGAAGAGGAGGAGAGAAGGAGGAGCCAGGCGACCAGAAGCAGTGGAGCATAGGGATCTGAATGGCATGTAGGGTCTGATCAGTCTCTGGAAGTATGCTAGACCGAACCCCTTGACTGCCTGGTACGATAGCACCGGTGTCTTAAATTTGATGCGAGCCAGTATTGTAGTTGAGTCACTAAACCTCAAGTCCCCAGCGTTCAAGTCCAAGTCAAATCATGTTTTTTTAAAAAAAAAAAAAGTCTGAGTCGAGTCCAAGACTCCGACTGCACCGTTTGTCAGTGGCTGTTTTAGCGCCATTAACATTAGTTTGTTCCTGAACATGACCTATGAACAAGTGAATGTGCTTCTCTTTATCAGGGAGAGCAAAGTATTCTACCAGAGATGGTTGGGAGACGGATGCAAGTGCAGGAGGTGCGTTTATTAATACAAATGAAGACAGGTGAACGATCCAGAACGGCAGGCAAAATAATAAAACAGTGAGACAGGCAACAGGTCAAGCGAGGCACAAACAGGCTCACGTAGACTCGGCAGAATCAAAAACGAGAAAACAGGAAACAAGGCTCGGTAATGTATCAGCAACGCGACTCAACACTTCGCAAAGCAAGTGTGCTTTCACAGTTTTTAATAATCGGGTGCTGATCGTGCCTTAATCCTGTGCAGGTGCGAGTCATTTACGGTGCACATGCGCTGTCTAGTGCGCCCGAGAGTCTCTCTGATGCACGCGCCAAGGCACGCACTCTTACACGAACTTTGTACAAAAATTAATGTAGATATAAATATCTTATGCCAAATTATTACGGCACGTTACAAAAAAAATAAAGAAAAAATCCGAGTCCTCGTCTCAGAGTCCGAATGCAGTTAATGCACGAGTCCGAGTCATCAGTGCTCAAGTCCAAGTCGAGTCACAAGTCGGACTCAAGTACTACAAGCCTGATGCGAGCTGTGACAGGGAGCCAGTGAAGGGCAGCAAACAGAGGGGGTGACATGGGAAGAACGAAGAAGGTTGTAGACCAGGTGAGCTGCAGGGGTCTGATGGCAGAAGCTGGAAGGCCAAAGCAGGAGAGGATCAGCACTTGGACCAGGAGCTGAGTAGAGGAGGTAGTGAGGAAAGGGCAGATCCTTCAGATGTTCTAGAGGACGAAACCTACACGTCCGGGTCACTGCAGCGATGTTCGCGGAAGATAAGAGTTTGTCATCGAACACAACCCCAAGGTTCTTCACACTGGGTGAAGGTGACAGAAGTCCCCCAGAGGGATGAAGAGATCCAGGGTGGAGAGGTTTTAATCGTTATTGTTTCCATACAAAATTACACAGGGACCTGCATATCAGACACTCACCGTAAGACGACTACTACAACAAAAGGCTTATTACTGTTCTTATGGTGGAGCTTCATCTCAGGAGAGAGAGTCTTGAGGACAGGACTTGGCACTCTCTCAGTAACATGGCAAGAAGCGGTGGGGTTACGATTGTTTATAGCTGCTATAACTTATGCAGATGTTCCACATCATTAAATGCAACTATAAACTTGTAAATAGCGTGATGTGTTCGTTAATGAAATGCACTGCTATGACATCAAAGGATTAAAGTCACAGCAACAGGAAATCACATCACAGACACCCTTCAGCACCACAACTGCTCGTCCAGAAGAACAGATCGCATCTTAATGAAAATCACAGCCTAGTGTGACTGAACACAGATCACTCCGACAGCGACCCAAATCAGGTTAAAAGGAGTGTTAGGAGCTCTGGTGTACCTGGTCCAAACTGGTTGTTGTGGATGCCGAAGGGCTGCACCTGCAGGTCGAACGTGTTGAGGGTGAAAGTGCTGACCACCGGGAGAACCTCCTCAACGCTGCACATGTAGGAGTGGCCCAGGGTTCCCTGCATGTACTCTAGACTGCTGTTGCCGACGTGGACTGAGGCTGAAGAGACCAGAACACACACCCAGACCAAGTTACAATCAAGAGCTAATGGCTGATCATTTCCTAGAACTTATAACTACATTATATACACTGCATATGGTAACCAGTCACATGGACACATTTTAATGAATAAAAACATGTCTACTTGCTCTGTAACCATTTTTTAAAACAATTAAACCAAATTAGATTCCGGTCCCCCCCCCCTCCAGAAAACTGACTGGACAATTACTAAACAAGCCATAATGTAATTCTCCTATTTTATATTAAACTTTGGTCAAATATCTGTCACATTTTGCATTTTGTGCAATTTTTTTTTTTACCTTGTGCAATACCAGAAAAATTCAGCTGAAATCAAGCCATTTGAGGCAAACTGGTCCGCCTCTGAAAAAACTTGGCATTTGGATTTCCCGGCAAACATTGATTTTCGTGACATCGCGTGCGGGACGCCTCCTTCTGAATCCTACGTCAGCGCTGGTTTGTTTATGAGAAAACAACCTGGTGGTTTTCTGCAAATTTCTTCAACGTTATCGCGCAATTATTAAAATGGTTAACAGATGTATCGTAGGAAGGTGTAGCAACACCAATCATGATGGGAATAGTACTCATCGTTTCCCAAAAGACCCGACAACGAGAGAGAAATGGGAGCGCTTCTTGCGAGGCACCCGGAAAAACTGGCAACAGCATCATATGTGGGGCTCACTTCATAAAGCCCGACGACTTTGAGAACCATTTGCAGTTGGAAATGGGCTTCAAGAAGCAACTTGATCTGAAAAAAGACGCAGTTCCATCTGTTAGAATGCCCAAAGCAACACCGTCGCCAAAGGAGCCAGCCGTGTTCGTCTCCCCTGACAGAGGTCGAAGTGCCGCATCCACTGACGCCCTCGAAGCCGAGGACCAAGCAGAGCCGAAAAAAGACCAAGAAACTCGGCAATTCGCAAGTTGACTGTTGCCAGGGTAAGAAATAAGAGAGACTATACTCTAAATTAGGTGTTCCTGTGTTTGTCTCTCAGCCTGCTGGCGGATCCGCACGTGACATCACGAATCTGGATCAATATGGCTCCAGACTCCCTTGGGATTTTTCCAGACGCGTTTTATTTTATTTTTTTCTGCTGTAGACAGATGGCCTTGTGCAAAATTACCCTACTGGACGAGTGTGTAAAGGGACATACTTTCATATATATATATATATATATATATATATATATATATATATATATATATATATATATATATATATATATATATATAAAAAAAAAAAAAAACAAAAAAAAAAAAAAAACACTAAATTGGTCCAGGATATGCACTTTAAAACTGCAAGGAGAGCTTTAAATATGGGTTATAATTAATAGTTATAGCACCCTGGTATGCATGCATGCATACATACACACTTATAAGGGGGAGATAACGCTCCCACTGTGCTGTACAGGAGACCACGTTGAAGGAGTCACGTGTATAACCTGGACACTCATTTTTGAGCCAAAAGACTTACAAAAATAGTCAGTCATGATTTCTCATAGGGAAATAATAATACAGGAACTCTTCATACCGGTGGGGGGGGGGGAACGACTTCAAATATCATGCAGTTTAAAAAAAATAAATAAATCAAAATGCATAAATTGGCTCGAACAGTTTTAACAAAATTTCATGGAGATTTTACCCAGGAAAAACTATTCGAGCCAGAGTACTGATAACACACTCACTCAAATGTACCTTGTAAGGTTATTTAACCTGAGAAATAAAAAAATAATAAAACACTATTCTATTTATAAAAACATTTATGAATTGAAACTACAGGAGTCACTGATGCATAAAGTGTGGAACATGGTTGTAATTTTGTTGGACAGACTATGACTTTCACCTTCCTTGCCGCCACTACACACATCCCAGGTGTCTCACGCAGTGACGTGTGTCTGGAGAGCCCCATGGCCTAGTTAGCGCAGTCTTAACACGTCCAAGTAGGAATTAGCGGGCACTTGTTTCACGCATAACAGTTGGACGGAGGGTTACAATTGGACATTTAAATCCAAATAAAAGAAACTTATCAGAATTTTTTGCCAAAAAACACTCGACAGCAGTCAGATTTATATCCGTTTAATAAGCATACACCTGGCGTTTATCCATCCGTTATCTGTAGCTGCTTATCCCGTGCAGGGACGTGGGAAGGCTGGAGCCTATCCCAGCTGACTACGGGCGAGAGGCGGGGTACACCCTGGACAAGTCGCCAGGTCATCACAGGGCTGACACAAACACAGACAACCATTCACACTCACATTCACACCCACGCTCAATTTAGAGTCACCAGTTAACCTAACCTGCATGTCTTTGTACTGTGGGGGAAACCGGAGCACCCGGAGGAAACCCACGCGGACACGGGGAGAACATGCAAACTCCGCACAGAAAGGCCCTCGCCGGCCACGGGGCTCGAACCCAGAACCTTCTTGCTGTGAGGAGACAGTGCTAACCACTACACCACCGTGCCGCACCTGGCTTTTATTTTATTTTAAAAATAGCCTTTTAAAACACTATCTGAACTTAGATGGACAGAGGATGTTACGCATGCGATGCAATTTTTGATCGGTGCTCACGTGGAGTTGGGAAGAGTTACAATGAAAATATTTTTCCAGTGTTTAACTTCGAGTTTAAGCCTTTCCATGAGTACACTAGAGTAAAATTTTTATCTTATTAGGAGTGACACTTCATTGAAATGCCCGCACCAACTCTGTCACAAAACGGGTTTCCGAAACAGCGCATTATTTGACGAAGACATTGATTTAAAAACCCACCCCCACAATATACTTTGCTCATTTCATCAATACTATCTAACAGACATACAATGACCACAAAAATATATTTGGGTTTTATTTCTATTTATTCTCACTCATGCTACACAACCACAAACCTGCCCTATGCCATTTGTAACCCCTGATCGTAGAAAGAGCCATATACAGGTGACTGACTCGGCCATTTAAGAACATTCCATTTCCTTGCCTTAAAGTGCACATTCTGGACCAATTTCATTTTGTTTTATATGAAAGTATGTCCCTTTACACACTCATCCAGAAGGGTAATTTCGCACAAGGCCATCTGTCTACAGCAGAAAAAAATAAAAACGCATCTGGAGCCAGATTCATGACGTTACCTGCGGAAGCGCCAGCAGGCTGCGCGAGCTCTGCACGGTTTCAGTGCACAGCCTGTGTAGACCAAGCACTCCCATTTCTCTCTCATTGTCCGGTCTTTTGGGAAACGATGAGTACTAATCCCATCAAGATTGGTGTTGCTACACCCTCCTACGATACATCTGTTCACCATTTTAATAATTATGCGATAACGTTGAAGAAATTTGCAGAAAACCACCAGGTCGTTTTCTCATAAACAAACCAGCGCTGACGTAGGATTCAGAGGGAGGCGTCCCGCACGCGACGTCACGAAAATCAATGTTTCCCAGGAAATCCAAATGCCAATTTTTTTCAGAGGCGGACCAATTCGCCTCAAATGGCTTGATTTCAGCTGAATTTTTCTGGTATTGCGCAAGGTAAAAAAAATTGCACAAAATGCAGAATGTGACAGATATTTGACCAAAGTTTAATATAAAATAGGAGAATTACATTGATCTTGCTCCTGAATTTACCCGTGATATGCCCTTTAAAAGGGGGGGGAATCTGAAAATGGTTAACGCAAAAGTGTTACACTTAATTTTGAAAGTCTACATCTTGACTGATTTATTTCAAAACCATTGTGGTGGTGTACCAAAGCAAAATTACAAAGAGCATTTCATGGTCCAAATACTTATGGGCCTGACTGTATGGGTGGTGTTTAAAAAAAAAAAACTCCCACCACAGGTGCTTCAAAACACGCTGTATATTTATATAAGAAAAAAAAAAGGTTTTATGAAGTCAAACAGTGGGTCTTTTATGTAGCCTGTGGCTGCTAGTATCTTCTGTGTTGTACACTTAAAACACAATGACAAACTCTTCCTTGGAACTACACCTTGCCAATTTCAATTAGTCACGTAAAGTTGTATTACTGCCCAAGATGGGGCTTCAAGAGATGCCTTCATCCCATAGAAGACTAAACTATCGCTGTTCGAAATAAAACGCATCCAATTTGGTGTGAGAAGGCTTGGTGTCAGTCAGCTGAATGGATCCAAATGCAATTGTAAAAGGAAGTGGAGGTTCCTTATCAGTAAAAACACACACAGTATTAACTATTACACGGGACACTATGGTACCCTCCCTCTTCCTTACCCGCCATATCTTGCCAAGCTGCTGACATATTCAAGGCGCTGAGCTGATATTTTTTGGTGGTGGTGTTCTGTGGAAATGAAGACAAGTGTTAGAACTTGTTGTGGAAGAGCGAGGAAGAAGGTGTGAGGACAGGTTTGTGCGAGTGTGTTTGAGACCCTCACCAGTGTGAACATGAACGTGAGGTTGGCGAGATCTCCAGTCAGCAGCAGAGTAGCAGTTGTAGATTCACACGACCCAGAAGACGACGTCACATTAGGCTGCACGTTCACCACCACTGCAACAGACTGGAATTGTATCGAGGGCAAAAAGTTTAGCCATTACAAATCAGTGGTGGTCAAAACATTCACTATACACAGTATCGGACAAAAGTCTGGACACCGCTTCTAATTCAATGGTTTTTATTAATTTAAAAAAAAAAGCGTCAGTTCATGTCTTAAAGTAGTGATGGATGTTTCTCTTTACTTAGTTGAGCGGTTCTTGACATAAGACGGATTACTACGGTTGTAGAATAGGACCATTTACTTTATTTATTTACTGTTTGATCTCAAATGCGTGAAGGAGGAAAGAAACTCGCCCACTAATTAACTTTTGATGAGGCACACTTAACTGAAAAGCATTTCAGGTGACTACCGCATGAAGCTGGTTAAGATAACGCCAATAGTGTGTAAAGCGTCAAGGTAAACGGTGGCTACTTTGAAGAATCTAAAATATCAAACTTTCTTTTTTAAACACTTTTCTTTCCCACATAACATATGGAACGTAGATGGAATTATTCCATAGTTTTGATGTCTTCAGTATTGTTCTACAATGTAGAAAATAGTCAAAATACAGAAAAAACTCTGAATGAATACGGGTGTACAAACTTTTGACTGGTACTGTATACTCACCACATTGAGTATAACAGAACGACATTGTAGAACCCAGATATACTACACTATATGCTGTCAACCATTGTGTTAAACTGTATTTTGATACTCTTCCACTTTATGGCCAAAAGGTCTGTAGACACCTGAGCATCACACCAATATGTGGTTCTTCCCAAACTGTTGCCACATATATGAAGCACATGATGGTACCGCGTCTACGTATACTGTAGCTTTACAATTTTCCCTTCACCGGAACCGAGAGGCCCAAACCCGTTCCAGCATCACAATGCCCCTGTGCACAAAGGGAGCTCCATGAAGACATGGTTAACCAACGCTGATGAAGGCGGAAGAACTCGAGTGTCCTGCGCTTCAACCCCACTGAACACCTTTGAGGTGAACTGAAACTGGACTGCAGCCCAGACCTCATCAACATCAGTGCCTGAGCTCATTAACGCTCTTGTGGTTGGAAATCTAGTGCCAGAAGAGTGGACGTTATTAGAACAGCAAAAGGAGATTAAATCTGGAATGGGATGATCAAAAAGCACAGGAGTACGAGGTCCACAAACATTTGGTCATATAGTGTATATTAGGCAAGAAAACGTAGGGGATTGGATTTTTTTTCCACCTTCGAACATGTTACGAAAATTTTAATAGTATTAAAATGATGCACTTTTTGGATGGCTCAAGCGCACACATCTGGGGAATAATCCAAGTACATGGTTCAGTTACCTTGGAGTAAGTGATAAATTTGAAGATAGTCTAATGGTTAGAGAAGCCGCTTTGGAATAAAAAGGTTGCCGGTTCAAGCCCCTGGACCAGCAGGAATGGCTGAAATGCCCAAATTCCCAACTGCTGCCCAGGCTGTGTTGTACATCACTCTGGACAAGAGCGTCTGCTAAATGCCATTAAACGGGAACTGAAGTCATTTTTAAACTTGCTTTATTTCTTAATTAACGTGTTATTCAATTACGTTTTAGTAACCTTATATCGTGACTCGTATTGGCAACTAATTGCAATTAAATATTATACTTATTGGCCTGTTTAGTTTTTAGCCGTGTTGAATTTAGTTCGTTTGGTCCACAGCGATCGCGCGAATAAGCGACACCTTTCACGAGGCTTTGAAACGTGATGTGTCAGCGCCGCCATTTTGAAAACTGTTTCCCCAAACTAAATATTGCACAAAAACGAGTTTAAATGATTACTACTGCCTACTTTTTTCAAACTTTCCTGATTGCTATCAAAACAAACAACTCCCGGCTTGATTACATCAGCATTCGAAATCCACCAGCCGACTGATCCGGCACGCTTTAATTGTGCGACAGTAATGACGCGAATACCAGCACGATGGACTAGTGTCTGAAAACTTTTTTTTTTTTAAATCATTTTACCAATGAGCTCACTATATAGTAATTCCCTATATAGGGAGGAGTAGTGAACGAGTGAGTGAGTGATTTCGAACACAGGGTTGGTCATTTTGATTTCCGCTGTACGTTTTACTTCCGTCCTACGATGTCTCGCACAGGTCTCAACGAATCTCGTTTACGGCCATTGCTTTGACATATGGACTGATATATTACAGAGCATATGTCAAACACTCATAACTTGCTATAGCAGCGACAAAATGGCGATCAGAAACGCATTCCTATATTTAATGAGATAGAGTTTTGATTAAAGGAGAACTGACGGCAAATTTTTAATGTAATATAATCAAAGAGCCCCATGGCTTTGTTTTGTTAGGCGAATGAAGCCATAGGGCTCTTTGATTAGGAGGGTTACCACTTACTCAGAGTTAACTTAACCAGGTTTGTCACTGAACCACGTACTTGGAATACCCCCTGATATTATGAGGGCAAAGAGTTGGTCTATGCCCATAAACATTGTTCGGATTGCCAATAATTGAGGTTGTAGTGCACATTATGCCAAGGACAAGATGACTCCCCTCCCCCCGCAAAGACTGAAGTCATTTCTGTGTCCTTACTTTATTCTGAGATTTGGAGACATAAGTGACATTCAGCTGCAGCCCCATTCTGGCCCGAAGACAGACCGTGCCGTTGGTGCTCACGCTGTAATTGCCAGGCTCCGGGTTAGATGGTGTGACGGGGGTAGTTGGAGCGATAGTGGTGGTTGGGGTGATGGGTGTAGTCGTGGGGATAGGTAGATCAGCTGAACAGACCGTCTCTGAAAGATGCAAAAAACATTTAGCTCATTACACAATTTACATCATCATACAAAGACTTTAAATAAACTTAAAAAAAATGATGTGCAGCGAGATCATGTGCCTAAGAGACACCACCACACTGATCACAAAGTCAAGGAAACAGGATTAAGAAGACACCACTATCACTATAAACAGCAGAGTGATTTAACAGCACTCCAGTACCGTTAGTACTCAGGTTGGCGCTGGGCATGTAGGCCTCCAGGTGGATGTTGAAGAATGTGATGTTCACTCCAGGGCCTCCCAGATTGACTGAACTGGAGCTCTGACATTTGTAGGTGGTGTTGAGCACTGCTGAGATCTGAGAGCTGTTTGTACTCAACACCATAACCTCTGCACAGATCAGAGACACTCACGTTAATTTCAGCCAACAGTCACTTGGTCTTTCAGTTTCAGAGAGCCTGTGCCCACTGTAGCCTCAGGTTCCTGTTCTTGGATGATGGTGTACTGTTGTAACCCATCTGCCTCAGGGTTCGACATGCTAGACATTCGGGGATGCTTTTCTGCTCAGCATGGTTGTAAAGAGTGCCATTTGTCTCACTATAGTGTAAGAGGCTCACTATTGTTTGTTTTTATAGAACAGCATGCCCCATAATGCTGTGATCATCACTCAAGTAATTATAAATGACTTGGGACTAAAAAAAAATAAATAAATAAAAATAAAAAGGAACCGAAGGCAATTTTTATCATCAAAACTCCATTTCTCATTTTATTAAACACAGGAATGCATTTCTGATCGCTATTTTGTCGCTGCTATAGCAAGTTATGAGTGTTCGAAATATGCTCTGTAATACATCAGTCCATATGTCAAAGCAACAGCCGTAAACGAGATTTGTTGAGACCTGTGCGAGACATCGTAGGGTAAAACATACAGCGGAAATCAAAGTGATCAACATCTGCCAACGTTCCCTGTGTCCGAAATCGCTCACTCCTCACTATATAGGGAATTACTACATAGGAGGACTATATAGTGAGCTCATTGGGAAAATGGAAAAAAAAAAAAAAGTTTTTCAGACACTAGTCCATCATGCTGGTATTGACGTCATTACTGTCGCACAATAAAAGCCTAGGTCACAACCGGACGTACGATTTTTTGGCGTTTCCCAAATCGCTGCGTTTTTTTTTTGTTCATGGAGAAAGACGCACGTTGGCCCCAAGTTTGCCTTGCAACCTGAAGAAAACATAAGCGCCCGTAGAGTTTGTTTGACATGACAAAGAACCTCTGCGGCCAGTCTGCGGCCAGTTTACAGCTTGAAAATCAGCACGTCACACGCGCACCCTCCGTACGTTTCTTGCACATAGACCGGCCGTAGGAGCACGTACGGCCGGTTGTGACTGAGGCATAAAACGTGCCAGATCAGTCGGCTGGTGGGTTTTCAAAATTATAAATACATGCAAGTGTTTTTGTGATAAATCCATATTATACGGAGCGCATTTCCCACATTAATCAATACAAAGTACCTGCATCTTTCAGTTCTTTTAAATCAAGGTTGAATACTTTCTTCTTTGCTGCTGCCTTTTATTTAATCAAATCTGAGACTTTTAATTTGATTTCTTTCAGTGCGACTACAATGCATGATGCTTTGGTTAGTGACCATCGTTGTAGCTACTTTTAGTGATGCATTGTGGGATACTTTGAGTGCACTATACTGCATAGGGTGTAAATAATCCTCACTAAGGTGAGGGACAGCACTACAAAATGGCGTCCCCACTATATAGTGCCCTATATAGTGAGTAGGGAGCGATTTCGGACACAGGGGTTATCAAGACACGCGCGCCCTCTTTCGAATGCTGATGTAATCAAGCCGGAAGTTTTGTTAGCAATCAAGAAAGTTCGAAAAAAGTAGCCAGTAATCGCCATTTAAACTCGTTTCTGTGCCATATTTCGTTTGGGAAACAGTTTTCAAAATGGCACCGCTGACACTTCACATTTCGAAGTCTCGCACAAGTCTCGTGAAGATCGCGCGGATAAGCGACGCCTGCCGTGGACCAAACGAACTAAATTCAACACGGCTAAAAACCGAATAGGCCGATAAGTATAATATTTAATTGCAATTAGTTGCCAATACGAGGCACAATATAAGGTCACTAAAACCGAAAACGTCACTGAATAACACGTTAATTAAGAAATAAAGCAAGATTAAAAATGACTTTAGTTCCCCTTTAAAGCTCTCAGAAACGTGATAATTGTGAATCCTCTGAACTCCTTCCTGAAATAAAACTCACTTTATTTGAGACTATTATAGAGCAGAATGCAGTACAATTATATTAAATTACATAACAGAAGAGCGAGTGTGATGTTTCATACTCTTGCTGGAGGACTGAGGAAAGGTGGCGTTGTCACTCAGGTTGTAGGTCAGATTAAGGCTGGCCACGTGATACATTTGGTCATTTCTGGAGAACACCAGGTCCAGAGAGTGACCGTCGCCGAAGGAAGCCTGCACGTTCGGAGAGACTCCGGATTTTCCACAGGAGCTGCGATTTCCCAGTACTGCTGATCCAGGGAGCGGCACAACCACTATATTCTAGTCACAGTAACAGACACGCATATTAACAGTGTTTTATTTAAGTGAAACTCAGAAAAGCACTTAAACATGTTTAAAAAAAAAAAACAATCACACATCATCCTGTTTAAGCAGCTAACGTTAACCGTCATGTGATCAACATATTGGAATTCAAAGACACAAACTGGACCTGTGTATGAATAACACTTTAAAGTAATTTCGTAGAATCTTCATAAACACATGAACAGCCTTATTTTTGGAAAAGCGAACATTGACAATAAGCAATAAAAACGTCAATCACATCTGTATGGGATGAAGAGAAACGAATCATAAACATACATGTTATGAATGTTTAATAAAGCCCTAAAGCAGATTCGGTTAAATAAATATTACCAAAATAATATTGTTTGGGGGGGCGGCACGGTGGTGTAGTGGATAGCGCTGTCGCCTCACAGCAAGAAGGTCCGGGTTCGAGCCCCGTGGCCGGCGAGGGCCTTTCTGTGTGGAGTTTGCATGTTCTCCCCGTGTCCGCGTGGGTTTCCTCCGGGTGCTCCGGTTTCCCCCACAGTCCAAAGACATGCAGGTTAGGTTAACTGGTGACTCTAAATTGACCGTAGGTGTGAATGTGAGTGTGAATGGTTGTCTGTGTCTATGTGTCAGCCCTGTGATGACCTGGCGACTTGTCCAGGGTGTACCCCGCCTTTCACCCGTAGTCAGCTGGGATAGGCTCCAGCTTGCCTGCGACCCTGTAGAATAGGATAAAGCGGCTAGAGATAATGAGATGAGATATTGTTTGGAAAAGCAATGCTGATTCAAATAGCACTACATAATTATTGATGATTAATAACAATGACGCGCTCTAATTAGACAGTCCAGGTATCATTGGTATTACATTTGCATGTGTACACATACCGTCCCATTAACGATGGGGTATGTGATGGTGAAGTTGGCAGAGAGGTCAGCTTTGATGCAGGTTGAATTTCCATCCTTTACTTCAAGTATTACAGCATGCGCTGCAGTCAGCCATCCTGTAAACACACAGCAGCATCATACAGTGGTGCTTACAAGTTTGTGAACCCTTTAGAATTTTCTATATTTCTGCATAAATATGACCTAAAACAACATCAGATTTTCACACAAGTCCTAAAAGTAGATAAAGAGAACCCAGTTAAACAAACGAGACAAAAAATATTATACTCGGTCATTTATTTATTGAGGAAAATCATCCAATATTACAGATCTGTGAGTGGCAAAAGTATGTGAACCTTTGCTTTCAGTATCTGGTGTGACCCCCTTGTGCAGCAATTGATTGATTGCTTGCTTTATTCCAAACAGTAAAGACGACATAAATAAAAAAAATTTAAAAATTTGCAATAATCAAAACGTCAAAACAGAATAGAGTAGCCACAAGGCAGTAACATAATGATGTTTGGAAAGGATTAGGAAGAAGTAAATAACTTATCCAATCCTAACCCTCTATACCACCGCCACACGCACGAAAACAAAAGCAACAAACAAAAACATAACATGGTATAATATCGACCAAATCATATATACAGATACTTATGCATATATACACACACACACACACACAATACATATATACAGTACATACATATACACATCCATACGTACACAGACACCCATAATATTACGCATATATATTATATACAATTATGCATATTACACACATACTCACAATACTCATTATGATATTTATATATCCGTACATACCCATACCCACATACACTTGTATTATCAGTAGAATGTTATTGTAATTCCTCGTCCCTATACCTCATAAAGATCTGTTCCTTATTAGCCTGGCTAACGCGACTTCAAAGCTCTCCGAGCATTTGGTCTGGCCAAGATATTAAGCCCAACCGTTTCCCAGAGCCCGTGGTTGACCCGCCTCCCTGAAATGCCTCAGTTTGCTACTGGTCGAAGCCAGAAAAGGCTGTGACGAAGCTTAAACCAATCACATCACTCTTTCCTCTGACGTATGCGACGCGACGCGGCTAACTGGTAGATTAAACTCTTACCGAAGCCGGTCGGGAGCAAGGCGAAAACGTCCTTCCTTTCAATAAACACCTCCAGGGCTGCTCTTTGCTCCGTTTTCAATGAGAACTTCCCGTTGAATGCTTTCAATACAGCATCTACCGCTGTGTTAAAGGCTTGCCGCTGCTCCATGTTCGTGATGTGAATGAAGCGCTTCCGGCATAGATTCTGTAAACAATCTATGGCTTCCGGTCGCAGTTCTACTACGTCAGTGCCTTGAACACGCCTCTACCCAGGGCCGTTGGAGATGCTCAAAGTTGATTGGTTCCCGATTTTTCGGGAGCTTGGAAGAGCTGTAGATAGCTTGCCTGGCCAGACTAAGCTCGCAACAGGCCCTCGTGTTGCGTCACGCTTAGGATGGGCGGGCCCAGGCTAGTTCCTTATACCTTTTTTTGAACTGGTTTATAGTTGTACATTTCATGAGCTCTACATTCAAACTGTTCCATAGCTTTACTCCACAAATAGAGAGACTGAACATTTTTAACGTCCTAGCACTGCAAATTTTAAATTTCAATTTCCCCCTAAAATTATAGCCCCTCTCTATCCGAGAACATTGTTTGGATATTCCTTGGTACTTTATAATTCCTTACTTTGTACATTATTAAGGCAGTTTTATATTCTATAATATCCCTGAATTTTAAACATTTTGAATTTAAGAATAGTGAATTAGTATGATCTCGGTAACCAGCACACTGAATTATTCTTTAGCTCTTTTTTGAAGTATAGTTATTGCATGACGTGAATGCAATAGTATTTCCCCACACCACGGAGCAGAAATTTAGGTACGGTAAAACGAGGGAACAGTAAAGAATGCGGAGTGAATTATAGTCCAGGACGTGCTTAGCTATACTCACAGATATGCTTCTTGATAGTTTAATTAGTATGTTTTTTAATATGTGATTTCCAAGTAATTCCATCATCCATTATTACCCCAAGAAATGTATTAGAAACTCTTTCAATATCAACACCATCTACCTGTACATTTATTGCCTTGTTTATTTATTTTATAATTATTAAATATGTTTTAGACAGATTTAATAATTTATTTCAATCAAACCAACTTTTTAACCTGCACAATTCTGAACAGATTATGTTTTCTAACTCATGTAAATTTGTTCCAGAACAAAATGTGTCATCTGCAAATACCACCATCTTAAATATCTTTGATACATTGCACATATTTATATAAAGAATGAACAGTTTAGGACCCAATACTGACCCCTGGGGGACACCACAATCAATATTCAAACGAGTTGACACCCAACTTCACAAATTGTGTCCTGTTGCTCAAATAACTTCTTTTCCAATTTAATACAACTCCCCTTATCCCATATTGTTCCATCTTACTATTAATCATGAGATATTCATATCAAAAGCTTTTTGAAGATCAATAAATATCCCAGCAACATATTTTATCATTTATAGAGTTACTGATTTCTTCAATTGATTCCATTAGTGCCATCTCTGTTGATCTATTTGCTCTAAATCCATATTGACCATCACTGAGTAGTTTGTATTTTTCAATGAATTTATCTAATCTGTTATTGAATAGTTTTTCAAGAATTTTGGAGAATTGAGGAAGTAAAGAAACAGGTCTGTAATTTGCGAAGTTGTGTTTGTCCCCAGATTTATACAACGGAATTACTTTTGCCATTTTCATATTGCTTGGAAATGTACCGGTTTGAAATGACAAGTTACAGATTAATATTAATGGGTTAGAAATCCCTCCAATAATAGTTTACTAGTTTCATATCAATATCATTACAATCTGTGGATATTTTATTACTACATTTATTAACTATATCAATAATTTCCTTCTCATCTACTGGTGTAAGAAACATAGAACAAGAATTCCTCTTTATAATAACATCAATACAATCATTTGCTACCAGATCAGAGATATTTTGAGCTAATCTTGGTCCAACATTAACAAAAAAATTATTAAAACTATTAGCAACTACATCCATGTTATAACTTTTGATACCTTTGTCATTAAAAAGTACTTGGGGTAATGCATTTGTCCAGAGCCATCTTTAATAATACTATTTAATATATTCCATATTCCTTTAATATTATTTTTGCTATTATATATTCATTTACCATAATAATCCTTCCTACATCTTAGGATACCCGTTAACTTTTTATATTTATTTTCTGCCTCTTAATTTAATAAATTCTCTATATAGAGTTTTTCTTCTTACAGGCATTTTGTAATCCCTTAATAATCCAAGGTTGGTCATTATAGTTTTGTACTATATTGCTTCAGTGGGCAATTTTTATATAATAATTTGAATATAATTAAAAAGTTATCATATGCTCCATCAATGCTATTCTCTATATACAGTGGGGCAAAAAAGTATTTAGTCAGTCACCAATTGTGCAAGTTCTCCCACTTATAAAGATGAGGGGCCTCATAGGTACACTTCAACTATTTCATCATAGGTACACTTCAACTACGAGAGACAGAATGAGGAAAAAAAAAAATCCAGAAAATCACATTGTCTGATTTTTAAAGAATTTATTTGCAAATTATGGTGGAAATTCTATGGGGTTGAGATCTGGAGACTGGCTAGGCCACTCCAGGACCTTGAAATGCTTCTTACGAAGCCACTCCTTCGTTGCCCGGGCAGCGTGTTTGGGATCACTGTCATGCTGAAAGACCCAGCCACGTTTCATCTTCAATGCCCTTGCTGATGGAAGGAGGTTTTCACTCAAAATCTCACGATACATGGCCCCATTCATTCTTTCCTTTACACGGATCAGTCGTCCTGGTCCCTTTACAGAAAAACAGCCCCAAAGCATGATGTTTCCACCCCCATGCTTCACAGTAGGTATGGTGTTCTTTGGATGCAACTCGGCATTCTTTCTCCTCCAAACACGACAAGTTGAGTTTTTACCAAAAAGTTCTATTTTGGTTTCAGCTGACCATATGACATTCTCCCAATCCTCTTCTGGATCATCCAAATGCTCTCTAGCAAACTTCAGACGGGCCTGGACATGTACTGGCTTAAGCAGGGGGACACATCTGGCACTGCAGGATTTGAGTCCCTGGCGGCGTAGTGTGTTACTGATGGTAGCCTTTGTTACTTTGGTCCCAGCTCTCTGCAGGTCATTCACTAGGTCCCCCCATGTGGTTCTGGGATTTTTGCTCACCGCTCTTGTGATCATTTTGACCCCACGGGGTGAGATCTTGCATGGAGCCCCAGATCGAGGGAGATTATCAGTGGTCTTGTATGTCTTCCATTTTCTAATAATTGCTCCCACAGTTGATTTCTTCACACCAAGCTGCTTACCTATTGCAGATTCAGTCTTCCCAGCCTGCTGCAGGTCTACAATTTTGTTTCTGGTGTCCTTTGACAGCTCTTTGGTCTTGGCCATAGTGGAGTTTGGAGTGTGACTGTTTGAGGTTGTGGACAGGTGTCTTTTATACTGATAACGAGTTCAAACAGGTGCCATTAATACAGGTAACGAGTGGAGGACAGAGGAGCCTCTTAAAGAAGTTGTTACAGGTCTGTGAGAGCCAGAAATCTTGCTTGTTTGTAGGTGACCAAATACTTATTTTACCGAGGAGTTTACCAATTAATTCATTAAAAATCCTACAATGTGATTTCCTGGATTCTTTCCCCCCATTGTGTCTCTCATAGTTGAGGTATACCTATGATGAAAATTACAGGCCTCTCTCGTCTTTTTAAGTGGGAGAACTTGCACAACTGGTGGCCGACTAAATACTTTTTTGCCCCACTGTAAACTGATTCCTTAGTCATGCATTAATAAATCATTTAATGCAAACATGGCTTCCCCGGTCCTAACTCTTCTATACTTAAATTTATAGTCTGTCACATTTCTCTTACAATTACAGTCAAATTATAAAAACTATAAGATGATCACTGATATGATTAATAGTCCACTTACAATGTTATTATCTACATCATTGGTAAATATATTATCTATTAAGGTAGCACTATGGTCAGTAATTCTGGTGGGTCTGGCAATTTTTGGGTGAAGACTCATACTGTACAATAACTGCAACTAAATGTTTCCGGTAACTGTTGATCAGTCCTGCACACCGGCTTGGAGGAATTTTAGCCCATTCCTCCGTACAGAACAGCTTCAACTCTGGGAAGTTGGTGGGTTTCCTCACATGAACTGCTCGCTTCAGGTCCTTCCACAACATTTCGATTGGATTAAGGTCAGGACTTTGACTTGGCCATTCCGAAGCATTAACTTTATTCTTCTTTAACCATTCTTTGGTAGAACGACTTGTGTGCTTAGGGTCGTTGTCTTGCTGCATGACCCACCTTCGAGATTCAGTTCATGGACAGATGTCCTGACATTTTCCTTTAGAATTCACTGGTATAATTCAGAATTCATTGTTCCATCAATGATGGCAAGCCGTCCTGGCCCAGATGCAGCAAAACAGGCCCAAACCATGATACTACCACCACCATGTTTCACAGATGGGATAAGGTTCTCATGCTGGAATGCAGTGTTTTCCTTTCTCCAAACATAACGCTTCTCATTTCAACCAAAAAGTTCTATTTTGGTCTCATCCATCCACAAAACATTTTTCCAATAGCCTTCTGGCTTGTCCACGTGATCTTTAGCAAACCGCAGACGAGCAGCATGTTCTTTTTGGAACGCAGTGGCTTTCTCCTTGGAACCCTGCCATGCACACCATTGTTGTTCAGTGTTCTCCTGACAGTGGACTCATGAACATTAGCCAATGTGAGAGAGGCCTTCAGTTGCTTAGAAGTTACCCTGGGGTCCTTTGTGACCTCGCTGACTATTACACGCCTTGCTCTTGGAGTGATTTGTTGGTCGACCACTCCTGGGGAGGGTAACAATGGTCTTGAATTTCCTCCATTTGTACACAATCTCCTTTGTTCGTGCCATGATACACTTCCACAAACATGTGTTGTGAAGATCAGACTCTGATAGATCCCTGTTCTTTAAATAAAACAGGGTGCCCACTCACACCTGATTGTCATCCCATTGACTGAAAACACCTGACTCTAATTTCACCTTCAAATTAACTGCTAATCCTAGAGGTTCACATACTTTTGCCACTCACAGATATGTAATATTGGATCATTTTCCTCAATAAATAAAATGAGCAAGTATAATATTTTTGTCTCATTTGTTTAACTGGGTTCCCTTTATCTACTTTTAGGACTTGTGTGAAAATCTGATGTTTTGGGTCATATTTATACAGAAATATAGAAAATTCTAAAGGGTTCACAAACTTTGAAGCACCACTGTAATGTCTCCTTTTCCTTTTACACAGACAGACACCGGAAGAGAAAATTCAATAAAGTCTAATGACCACAGGAGGGCAATACAGGCCTCGACTCAAGTTGAACTACCTCTTCTAACACTGAAGCGGGTTTTAGTGGGTTAATAATGAACACAGTCTTGCGTGGTTGCCCGTTTTCTCCATTTTTTGGGGGGAGGGAGGGGGAAGCAAACTATTCAGTATGTCAAAAGTTTGTACACCCCTACTCATTCATAGGTTATGTATTGTGACTTTTCTACATTGTAGAACAATGCTCGATATCAAAACTATGAAATAACATCGGGAACATATATGGAATTATGTGGGGAAAAAAAGAAAGAAAAACTGTTAAGCCTAAGATGTTTCATATTTTAGATTCTTCAGCACAGCCACTGTTTACCTTGACACTTTGCAGACTATTGGCATTATCGTAACCAGCTTCATGAGGTAGTCACCTGGAATGCTTTTCAATTAACAGCTGTGCCTCGTCAAAAGGTAATTAGCAGACGAGTTTCTTGCCTTCTTAATGTGTTTGGTCTCAGAGTAAATAGCAAATATACAGTAAATAGCCCTATTCCACAACTGTAGTAATCCATAGTACGTCAAGAACCGCTCGACTAAGGGCCTCTGCATGCTCTTGCGACAAGGCTTTCGCAGATAGCTTTTCGCAGACAGTTGTAATTTATCGTTGAGCGGGGAGTAATAGGCGTGCGCGATGTTATTCACCGCCACAACGCAAGGGGGCGCGAAGTTGCGAAATCGCTAGGAGTAGTTGGTGGGTGTGGTTAGTGGAGTGTTTATCCTCCGGTTACTTATAATGACTAGAACTGGAGTCGTATAGATATACGTACTTCCTCACTTCCTCGATCGACCGCTCTTCGTGCTGCTCCATCTTCGCTCGTGTTTTTAAAAATGGCGGTCGTGAAAACAAACCAAACCGGGAAAGTAGGGAAGCGGAAGTGCGTGTACAGCGGATGTAGAGTGGACCAATCAGAGCCCTCTTGTCTGCGACACTGTCTGCGAGGCTTCTGTGGTGGTCACAATTTTTGGGAGGTGCGCGCAGAGCGTCTGCGAAGGTGGGGGGGCTACGCAGACGCTATCTGCGACGCCATCTGCGAGGACTGGGTTGTCAGCATAAATTGGCCTTAAGTAGAGAAACGGCATCCATCATTACTTTAAAACATGAAGTGACTTAATAAAAAGAAAAAGCCATTGAATTATAAGGTGTGTCCAACCTTTAGTCTGGTACTGTAGTAATATTTAAGTAGAAACGGTTACTTTTATTACTTCTGAAGTCATCTTTACTTTCCACCATTTCTCTGCACGAGAC
Organism: Neoarius graeffei; assembly: GCF_027579695.1. Taxonomy (NCBI): domain Eukaryota; kingdom Metazoa; phylum Chordata; class Actinopteri; order Siluriformes; family Ariidae; genus Neoarius; species Neoarius graeffei. The sequence continues at coordinate 30,696,240 of NC_083586.1, forward strand.
CTCGAGGACTTTTGCACAGTACAGCTGACCTCGCTTCATGAATTAGACATTTTAAAAACAAATAACCTTAAAACCATTCAAACTCCTAAGCGGAGGGTTATTAAAAAAAAAAAAAAAAAACACTTAAAAATGAAGAAGCCGCCCAGGATGACAATGCCACTATTGTGCAAACCCATCATGCAAGTTACTAAGAATTCAGGGAAACGCTTACAGTCAGTGTCACACACACACCAGCAGACTGCTCAAAGACTCGTGATGCTTCACGTCAAAAGCTGCTTGCTAAAGAGATTAAAAATATTCAATGAATGAGCATTAAGCATAAAATGATAATTGAGCTGTAGCGACATTGAAACTATAAGGAAGGAAAAAAAAAAAAAACCCACCCCACCCATATGCTGGCCGTGGCCTGTGAGATTCACTGCAATTACTAAACAATAACCTTAATCCACCCAGCTCAAAGCCGCTGGGTTGGTTGCAGGTGTTTGTTAAACACTACTCTGCTGGTTTAGAAAATAGTGTGCAGTATGTAGGGTGGTGTATTTTTTTTTTTTAAACTGATCTTTGAAACATACTGAATCACTCTGTCAAAGATTCATTTGTCCATTTTGTAATCGCAGCACAAACTCAACACTTTCGACACAGATCCATTCAGTGTCCAACAGTAGTACAGATTTCGGTATACAAGCTAATAAAACCATAATTAGGACAAAAACTAATAGTGGCCTGCTTTATATGACCACAAAACCAAAACGCGAGTAACACTTCCATTTGAATATTTTCTTCCAAAAAAAGAAGAACTGCTGCATCATAGTGCTGACTGTGCAAGCTCAAAAATTCCAGAATAAACTTTCATTACGGTCAGCGTAAAACGAGAGTAAAACAAAAAAGAAAGAGGAAACAGGCCTTATAAGCACACATGACTTCACTGACAGTAAGCATAGATTAGTGAAGTCTTAAATCACAAAACGTTGATTATTCCCATATCACTAAGGCGGCTGTCTTGTACAAGAAATAAAACAAAATTCACATCAACTTATTTATAGAAATCACATAAAATGACATTACTGAAGCTTCTGTTCAGAAATGATTCGATTTCCAGATACAGGTCTGTAGTGCTTATGATCGCATGTGATTTTTTTAAATTTGATTTATTTGGCAATAATACAGTATATAAGAGTGACAAACGTAACAAAATCCAAAATAAACGAGTATTTAAAAAAAAATAAAAATACTTAAAAGACTGTAGATATTGCCGGGGATAACACAAAGTTAAAAACTTATTTCCATTGTGATAAGTGATCTCTGTAGAAAAATCACAGACTTCGGAGTATCTTCTCGATTTAGTCTACATACAGGGCCGTCAAGGTCACCAGAGTCTCACATTACAACAACAAACTGATTGTTCTCACCTTATTATAAGCGCTTATTGTTTGGCTTGTGGCTCTACATCAAGGTTAAGTGTACAACTGGTTTGTACACTTTTTTAACCTTTGGTAGGAAGTCAGTAAGTCGCCTAAAACCACCAGAAGCATCGCTTCTTGGAGAAGTCCTTTTAAATGCAGTCTATATTTTAGTGTCCGGAGTTTTAAACCTGGCCAATACCGAGGTTCAGTTTCAGCAGAAGACCACAGAGAGCAGCACTTCCTTTTTTTCTTCTTCAGTATGGAAAATGAAGTGTGAAACCCCTTTCTCCTCACGAGAAATGAAACCATCCCAGTACTGTATTAACACAATGGGACATATGGTCTAGGATGCTTACTGAGGTTGTTTCTACACATCCTTTTGTAGTAGGTCGAAGACGGTGTCGTTTTTCCGGACGCAGGAGCATGCGGTTCGTGATTCACTGATGATAATCATATTACCCCACTTACGTAAAACTGATCCAGTTCGAATCGGGCTTTAACGACTTTAAAGATCCATTTGAGTATAACTACTACTAGAAAGTAGAAGGGCACTCAGTGTATACCACCACCAAGTCACAGAACATTAAAATCCAGTAATACCAAAGCTTTCCACCAAGTTTAATTAATCGAAATCCGCTACTTTGAGTTACGTCGAACAGATTTTTAAAAAAAAAAAAAAACCACCCTGGAGCCACACACTTTTTTTTTTTTCCAAGATTTATATCAAAATCTAGTCAAGTGTTCCTTGGCACATCTCAAATTTCAGGGCAATTCCACGAAATGGTCAACCCAAAGGGTGAAAATTCATTTTGTATATATGGTGTTAAATTTGATTGGTTCATTCACTGTAGTCAATATTTTTGTGCTGAACTCGTGTTACATGACCGGCGGCCATTTTGAAATTGGCAAATCCAAGCACGTACTTTAAACCCAAAACCAATGCCGCTTTTCCACTACCAACGCGGCTGAGTCGGGCTGAGCCGTGCCGTGCCGAGTTGGGCTGAGTCGAGCTGAGTGGGGCTGTTGGCGTTGCATTTCGACTACAATCGCGCTGAACCGTGCTGGCTGGAAGTGGGTGGAGTTAGCGAAAGTGGGTGGACGTCACGTGATGTCGTTAGGCGGCGCAAACAGTGACATCAGTGACCTTTTAAGCGGTAGTCTCACGACCCGGATAGTAAACAATAAACATGGAGGACATGGAGTCGTTAGTGTTGCTGGTCTTGGTGCTGTGGCTTGTTGTCACCGACAACGCCAACAGATACTGGTAAGAGCGTATAGATGAGGCAAGGCGCATAAGGCTTCAGAAATTCTCGTAATTCGCAATTCTTCTTCTTCCGGGTTTACGGTGTTTACAGATCCCAGCGTGCTCGCAGGGCGTGTGTGGGCATGTGAGGACACTCCTCCTCACCAATCAGTGCACAGGGGAGTGTCTGCTCACGCCCCTAGCCCCACTCGGCTCGGTTTGGCTCGCTTCAGCCCCACTCCAAAACCGTGCGAGTTTTGGGTGCTGAGCAGGGCTGAAGCGAGCTGAGTCGTGCTGCTCTGAGGTAGTCGAAACGCGAGCCGTGTCGGGCTGAAGTGAGCTGAAAAGGGCCATAACAGACACAAAGAAGCACTCAAACTGCTGTCAAAAGTCCTCACCAGGCAAGTTAAACTGTTTTATAATCAAATGGACCTTATTCTTTACATTTCCATGAAAAAAACTGATTCCATTGAGTATCACAGCTTTGGGGCTTTTTAGATCCAACAAGTAGCTTTGTTCACTGATTGATATTATGACTAAGAGAAAATTACCACATTTCATCTCTCTCTCTCCATCAAATCATACGTAAATTTGCAAAGTGTTGCGTCAGTTACCAACAACGTTGCATCAGTTATTGTACATTCCATGATCTCAACTGTCAGTTCTAAACACTTTTCATAGTTTGTCTTTCATTGCATACTATGGCATGTTAAAAGCAAAAGTTGGAAAAAAAACTTTAATAAAATTGCAACAAGTTTCACAGAAATTGGCGTTTGTGCTTGTATGTTCATAGTTGTCGAATTCTCCAAGCTGCATCAGTTACCAGTGTTATCTGCATGCCACTAAATAAATTATTCATATCTGGGAAAAACTCTATAGTCCAAGATGGCCTTTGGGTCTTAAGTCATTATACATTTGTTTGAGTTTGCTCTTTCTATAATAGCCACAGTTAAAATTAAACTCTTTACCCCTTAAAGCAGTTGCTACAGCCACCCTTGTATATGTATATACTGTTCACTCTTAGAACACATTTACAAGAAAAAAAGTCTAAAGACAAGGTTTTAGACAAGGCGTCATATACATGTCGTCATTATGGGATATACATGGGGTCGTCATTAAGGGGTAGAGTTAAACCCTCCGAATGTTGCGTCAATTACCTGTGGAATTACCCTTCATCAAAATCTGTTCACTACTTTTTGAGTCATGTTGGGAACAAACTAACAAAAGGCAAAAAACAGAACCTCCTCCAACAAAGTTGGTGGAGATAAACTCGAATTGCAGTCTAATGGCCCTTATGTAGAGAGAGTGTGTACAGTTTACTGAGCTGGTCACTCACTCACACACCCTTTAGCCAAGAATAGACAAACAAAACCCAAATCCATTCACAGTGAGCATATAGTGAACTCCTGGGAATGGAAGATAATTTCCAGCACATGAAAAGAAAAAATAAAAAAGTGGTCCTTATAGAGAGAGTGTGTACAGTTTACTGAGTCAGTCAGTCTCTCTCACACACACACAGAGCCCTTAGCCAAGAACAGACCTAAAACAAACAAACAAACAACCCCCAAACGAATGAACAAAACCCAAATGCATTCACAGTGAGCAGATAGTGAACTCCTGGGAACGGAAGCTCATGAAAAGAAAAAATAAAATAAAAAGAGGTCCTTATGTAGAGTGTGTACAGTTTACTGAGCTGGTCAGTCACTCACACACACACACACACACACACACCCTTTAGCCAAGAACAGACCTAAAAACAAACAAACGAATGAACAAACCCCAAATGCATTCACAGTGAGCATATAGTGAACTCCTGGGAATGGAAGCTCATTTCCAGCACATGAAAAGAAAAAATAAAATAAAAAGTGGTCCTTATAGAAAGAGTGTGTACAGTTTACTGAGCCAGTCAGTCTCTCTCTCTCTCCCTCACACACACACACACACACACGACACAGAGCCTTTGGCCAAGAACAGCCCTAAGACAAATGAACAAAACCCCCAAACGAATGAACAAAACCCAAATGCATTCACAGTGAGCATATAGTGAACTCCTGGGAACGGAAGCTCATGAAAAGAAAAAATAAAAGTGGTCCTTATGTAGAGTGTGTACAGTTTACTGAGCTGGTCAGTCACTCACTCACTCACACACACACCCTTTAGCCAAGAACAGACCTAAAAACAAACAAACGAACGAACGAACAAAACCCAAATGCATTCACAGTGAGCATATAGTGAATTCCGGAAGCTCATTTCCAGCACATGAAAAGAAAAAATAAAAAAAGTGGTCCTTATAGAGAGAGTGTGTACAGTTTACTGAGTCAGTCAGTCTCTCTCTCTCACACACACACACACAGAGCCCTTAGCCAAGAACAGACCTAAAACAAACAAAACCCCCAAACAAACGAACAAAACCCAAATGCATTCACAGTGAGCATATAGTGAACTCCTGGGAACGGAAGCTCATGAAAAGAAAAAATAAAGTAAAAAGTGGTCCTTATGTAGAGTGTGTACAGTTTACTGAGCCAGTCAGTCAGTCTTTCTCTCTCTCTCACTCACACACACAGCCTTTAGCCAAGAACAGACCTAAAAACAAAAACAAACGAACAAAACCCAAATGCATTCACAGTGAGCATATAGTGAACTGGGAATTGAAGCTCATTTCCAGCACATGAAACGAAAAAATAAAATAAAAAGTGGTCCTTATGTAGAGAGTGTACAGTTTACAGAGTCAGTCAGTCTCTCTCTCTCTCACACACACGACACAGAGCCTTTAGCCAAGAACAGACCTAAAAACAAAAACAAACGAACAAAACCCAAATGCATTCACAGTGAGCATATAGTGAACTGGGAATTGAAGCTCATTTCCAGCACATGAAACGAAAAAATAAAATAAAAAGTGGTCCTTATGTAGAGAGTGTACAGTTTACAGAGTCAGTCAGTCTCTCTCTCTCACACACACGACACAGAGCCTTTAGCCAATAACAGACCTAAAAACAAACAAAAACAAACAAACAAACAAACCCCAAATGCATTCAGTGTGAGCATATAGTGAACTCCTGGGAATGGAAGCTCATTTCCAGCACATGAAAAGAAAAAATAAAATAAAAAAAGTGGTTCTTATGTAGTGTGTACAGTTTACTGAGTCAGTCAGTCTCTCTCTCTCACACACACACACACACCCTTTAGCCAATAACAGACCTAAAAACAAGCAAAAAAAACCCCAAATGCATTCAGTGTGAGCATATAGTGAACTCCTGGGAATGGAAGCTCATTTCCAGCACATGAAAAGAAGAAAAAAAAAATCATGTGTTCATCATAAGAATGTCTCTCATTGTCATAATTATGAGAGATTACGTCATTATTATGAGAAACCTTCTCATTATTATGGTGGTAGAAATATGCTTCCATATCCGGGGCTGTAGGACACATTCTGAGAGCCTGCGCTCGTGTGTGTGTGTGTGTGTTGCACTGAGCCATTTTGAGAGTCACAGAGTCACTACTGTTAGCGCACAAACAAAGAAATATGCTTCCATATCCGGGGCTGTAGGACACATTCTGAGAGCCTGCGCTCGTGTGTATATATGTGTGTGTGTATATATGTGTGTGTGTATATATGTATGTATGTGTGTGTGTGTTGCACTGAGCCATTTTGAGAGTCACAGAGTCACTACTGTTAGCGCACAAAGCGCCAAGGCAGTCACGTGACCCGAGGCCGGCCGCCGCTCGCGCAGCTTCGCCTGCACTTTCCCCCCAGCTTTATTCCATTACAGGCCACGTGTGCAGCAGGCTGATTGTGTTTATACACTGGATTAGTGCAGTCCGGAGCCGGACAACGCCTCGAGTTATGCAGGAAAACACACACACACGGCCTGTCGGAAGCGCGCTGGCAAGGTTACAGACACTTATGGCGTAGTTTTTGTCATGCAAACAGAATGCATGACATCATAAACAGCACAAGGACCAGTGAAGCAGCAGCAGCAGCAGGAGGCTGTGAGCCCTGACACACAGCGAAATAGACATTTTAAACAACTTCAGAGCGCAATAAAATCTCTCAGGTAATCCAGGACTCTTTATAGCGTCCTGCTTTGGTTTTTCAGCAGGAATATTACTCACCCAAGACACAGCAGCAGTAAAAGGCGAGGAGGCCCGGGGCCACTCGGGGGGTCATGCTTTCGTGGAGAAGGAACGCGCGCGCACAGATGAAGGCTCTCCCAGCAGTAAACACTTCCCGGAGTCACGCACTGCTTACAAACAAACAAACAAACAAACCCGCAGTCTGTAGTTTATCGTTGCTTCCGCGCTCGCTTTTGTTTATCACACAAGAGAAAAACAACCCGCCGCTCGCGCCTCTATATCAACACCGGGAATGTTCCAGTCATGTGAGTCAGGCGAGTCATACAGATCAGTCACGTGACCACTGTTTCTTAACTAACACGTTAAAATAAAAACGCATGTATATATCCTGACCTAATGTTTTATACACACACAGAGCAGTCCAGATTACTCTTTTACAGTCGTGCTGGACTGATCAATAATAATAATAATAATGATGATGGGGTTCTGATCCGGTTCACACCCACAAACCATAATTTCCAGGAAACGCTTTCATTTGTCATTCTGCGCAAGTCCCACGCAGCCCTGAGGCCCTTCAACGCACCTGTAATGCGCTGCTCATGCGCCGCCCGCCCTGCTCATGTGATTCAACAGCTGCTCACAGAAGGGGTCAAGGGTCACATGCTGATTCATGTACCGGAACAAGAATTATAGTCGATCTGTAGGATGGAAATATTATTAATTTAGGATTTCTATAATATCAAAGAAGCCTTTATTTCAAGCACAGATACGCAGAGCCTTTATTTTTAAAGGCTCTTTAAAAAATTTTTTTCCTGAGTGCGTGACGTCACAGCGGGAACCGGTTTTAAGGCCGAGGCCTCATCTCATTATCTGTAGCCGCTTTATCCTGTTCTACAGGGTTGCAGGCAAGCTGGAGCCTACCCCAGCTGACTACGGGCGAAAGGCGGGGTACACCCTGGACAAGTCGCCAGGTCATCACAGGGCTGACACATAGACACAGACAACCATTCACACTCACATTCACACCTACGCTCAATTTAGAGTCACCAGTTAACCTAACCTGCATGTCTTTGGACTGTGGGGGAAACCAGAGCACCCGGAGGAAACCCACGCGGACACAGGGAGAACATGCAAACTCCGCACAGAAAGGCCCTCGCCGGCCACGGGGCTCAAACCCGGACCTTCTTGCTGTGAGGCGACAGCGCTAACCACTACATCACCATGCCATTATACCAAATACCGTTACCGACTTGCTCAACTAATGGCCCTTTTCCACTACCCTTTTTCAGCTCACTTCAGCTCGCTTCAGCTCACTTCAGCCCGACACGGCTCGCGTTTCGACTACCAAAGAACAGCATGACTCGGCTCGCTTCAGCCCTGCTTAGCCCCTAAAACTCGCACCGTTTTGAAGTGGGGCTGAAGCGAGCCAAAGCGAGCCGAGTGAGGCTGGGGGTGTGAGCAGACACTTCCCTGTGCACTGATTGGTGAGGAGGAGTGTCCTCACATGCCCACACATGCCCCGCGAGCACGCTGGGATCTGTAAACACCGTAAACCCCGAAGAAGGAGAATTACGAGAATTTCTGAAGCCTTATGCGCCTCGCCTCATCTATACGCTCTTGCCAGTATCTGTTGGCGTTGTCGGTGACAACAAGCCACAGCACCAAGACCAGCAACACTAACGACTCCATGTTTATTGTTTACTATCCGGGTCGTGAGACTACCGCTTAAAAGATCACTGATGTCACTGTTTGCGCTGCTTAATGACATCACGTGACGTCCACCCACTTTCGCTAACTCCACCCAATGTGTCCACCCACTTCCAGCCAGCACAGTTCAGCGCGGTTGTAGTCGAAATGCAACTTCAATAGCCTCACTCAGCCCAACTCAGCACGGCACGGCTCAGCCCAACTCAGCCGCGTTTGTAGTGGAAAAGTGGCATAAGACTGATTTGACTTCATTGATTGTGGGTTGACTCTCATTAAAACAGGATGGGTGTTATAACTTCTGCAACATACATGTACATGCATGCATTTTCAATGATAAAACATAAAAGGCTCATTAAATAATCAGATGAACTGAGACAATCACATTCTGAAGCAAATTAAATAATCTTATACCGCAAACTTAAACACACAATACAAGTTACACGTATTAATCTAAATGCAGGTAAACAACGAGTGTTGTTGTGATGCATCCAAATGAGAGTCGGAGCTTTACCCGTCTGCGTTCTCGCTTCTTGTGGCCGATTTGTTTTGAAACTATCTGACTTTCAGTTGTTTGTTCAGTTCTCCGTTCATTCACTTCTTCCACATAAGAGCGAGATGACGGCGATATTCAGTTTAGAAATCAGACGGCTGCAACACTTATTCTCCATACTGAGTACTCCGCCATTATTGCTCGGCTCAGGCAATTACTAAAACCCAGGGACGGAACGGGACGTCACCAGTTTTAGCAACAACCGCAGGGAGGTCACTGCCCGAGCGATATGTTCCGTCCCGGGTTTTAGCAACAACCCTCGGCTCACACTCCAGGAGAATTGGTTCAACTGAACTTACTTTCCTTTTCTTGTAGTTTTATTTAATTGTTGGTACTACACCCTCTTTGAATACGGGCTTAGAGCCAACACTCCTCTCACAAATCAGAGGTCTCGTATGAGTCCTCAGTAAAATGTGCAGAGCAGAGGAGAGACCGCTTCATAGGCGCCCAATGTGCCCGTGAACTTCCCGCAAAACGCGTCCAGATCTTTGCAGTTTGAACATTCTTGGGCCATGAATGCGACGTAAATCCACCTTCTGTCGTGTTGCTGCACCCACCAGCAACACATCTACATGGCGTGGCGATAAATTAGCTCAAAATGGAGGATCGAACTTGCAGTCAGCTCTGTGTTTTAGTATAGCGGAAATGGCGAGGAGACCGATAGACTTCCTGCTGTGACGTCATGGATATCAAGGTCATTCACTCAGCCCGCTACCTATATGAGTCACTTTAATCGTAAAAATTACTATATTAGATTTATTGTTAACGCTTAAAACTATTCCTGTGCCATTCTTGAGGTCTCAAGGCATTTATAAACGAAAGTGAGGCCATGGCTCTGTGTATCTGCTTTAAGCACAGTGAAATTCCTTCTCTGAAGCAGTGAACACACACACTTACCCAGAGCAGTGGGCAGCTATGCTCCAGCGCCCAGGGAGCAGTTGGTGAACAGTTGACTTGCTCAAGGGTACTTCAGCCTAACCTTCATGGGACAGAACATGCAAACTCCACACAGAAAGGCGCCTGTCGGCTCGAACCCAGAACCTTCTTGCTGTGAGGCGACAGTGCTAACCACGACACCACCTCTACTGCAAATGCAACTAATTATTACAACAGGAAAAAGGGGACTAAATCTGGACTGGGATGTTCACAAGTACATATGGGTGTGATGATGAGGCGTCGATAAACTTTTCACCATATAGTCTGTAAGAACAGTTTGACAAATATTTAGAGTCATAAAGGAAATAAGTGAATCCACTTTTCATTCCAGTTCAGGATATATTTAATCATGATGAGTTGAAGATATCAAATATATGTTCAGATATCAGACTCTTGAGATACAGTTATGTGCAAAATAACAGCAGTCTAACATCACTAATGTGTTTAATTACTGATTTTGGCAGAAAAGATAATACAACATGGGGAAAAATAGGTGTAGCCGAGTAATGGGCAACCAACAGAATCAACCGTCATGACATATACTCTGCTAATTGGGTGTAATTGACTCATTTAATGAAAGGGGCGTGTTCAAATTAATAGCAGTGTGGAGTTCAATTCGGGCATTCGTTCTGTGAAGAAACAGGTGTCAATTATGGCCCTTATTTAAAGAAGAAGGGCAGCAAATGTACCTGCTGGCTTTAGCCCTTGCTCAGTGAGTAAACTGGGTCGTTCCAGGCATTGTACCGAAGGAGAAAGAACTTTGATCAAGAAGTTGATTGGAGAGGGGAAAACATAAAGAAGTGCAGAAAATAATTGGCTGCTCAGCTAAAACGACCTCAAATGCTTTAAAATGGCAAACAAAATCCGAAACGCGTGGTAGGAAAAGAAATACTACCATCCGCGTAGATCATAGAATAACAAGAATGGCAAAGAAGCATCCAATGATCAGCTCCAGGGAAATCAAAGATCATCTTCAGTTATCTGGGAGTACTGCAACAATCAGAAGACGCCTACATGAAGCCAAACTATTTGCAAGAAACCCTCGTAAAGTACCATTGTTGGAAAAAAAGACGTGTTGAAAAGGTTACAGTTTGCCAAATAACACACTGACTGGCCTAAAGAGAAGTGGTGCAATATTCTATGGGCAGATGAGAGCAAGATTGTTCTTACTGGGTCCAAAGGCCACAGTTAGTTTGTGAGACGACCCATAAACGCTGAATTCAAGCCGCAGTACACTGCGAAGACTGTAAAACATGGAGGTGCAAGCATAATGGTTTGGGGATGTTTCTCATACTTTGGAGTCGGGCCCATTTATCGCATACCAGGCACCATGGACCAGTTTGAACATATCAAAATACTGGAAGAGATCATGTTGCCTTATGCTGAAGAAGAAATGCCCTTGAAATGGGTCTTTCAGCAGGACAACGACCCCAAACACACCAGTAAGCGGGCAACATCCTGGTTCCGGACCAACAAGATTGATGTTATGAAGTGGCCAGCCCAATCTCCGGACCGCAATCCGATTGAGAATTTGTGGAGTGACATCAAGAATGCAGAAGAACTGTGAAATGTAGTCCAGCTTGGGCTGGAATATCTCTTCGCAGGTGTCAGATGTTAGTTGACTCCATGCCACACAGACATAAAGCAGTTATCAGAAATAAAGGTCAAACAACTAAATATTAGTTCAGTGATTAACAGAAAAGCTAAATCTGTAAACAAATTTCAGTTTATACTGTAAATATTCGAGTTTGTAAATGAAAATGCAGACACTGCTACTTTTTTGAACAGCCTATTATTCTTTTTTCTTCATTTTCTGTTTAAAATTGATATTTTCATGTTTTCATTTGGAATTGAATGTGCGGTGCTCCCAGTGCCTTTGTGTATATGGAAATAAGGCCAGTATTAAAAAACGTTCTGTTTCCGGTCCACCGGCTGGGTGAGTGCCGTTTGTGCGGTTGATTTTTTTTTTTTTAACGCTGTTTTTTTGACATTTTTTTCGGGTCCGTAAATCTAAAATCGAACTTGACATTTACGCATGCCGCGCAGAATATAGAACTGAATCAGCTCTGCGCATGCGCCGTGCGGCACAAAAACATGGCAGCCACCATGAAGGAAGGAGATCCAGAGTTTTCAAACATTTGCTTAAGTGTGAAATCGCAAAATGGTATTCTAGCGAACAACAAAATAGTAAAGATTCAGAAAAACAAATCATTCAGTGATCATTTTAATAGTGTAATTTCATCCGAACTCGGCCTAACGCTCGATTTAGAACTACAAAAAGTCCGTGTGTCGGACATTTTAAGTACCTTTGTAAAAGTTTTGCAAATGTTGCAGTCAGCATTTAAAATGCTAACTTACAGTTTTTGTACAAGTTTCAGTTGATTAAACTGTCATTTTATTAAATGTGTCTGCTTTTGTAATAAAAAAAGTACTGAAAGAAAAAGCAAAACACAGCATTGTGATTTCTTATCCATCCATATAATTAAAAAAAAAATCCCTCCCTCCCGACTGAAAATTTTTTTGCTCACCCGGTGGACAGGAAACGGATTTTTTTTAAGGATGGCCTAAATGCTATTATGAGGATTGAGCTTTTTCTCAGTTGTTTTAAACACACTGCTATTATTTTGCACATAAGTGCATTTCAAAGAACGACGGGTATCTGGAATGTCGGGTCAGATCGGACCTGCCTGATCCATCCTGATGCCCTACGTCTGGCTGGAGTCTGATCACGTTGCTCCTGTGGAGGACGGCCCCATACGAACAGTCGAAAGTCGCACTTGGAAGATGTTCTGGACACTTACAGTAATGCTTTTATGTCTGAGGACTGCAGTTGACAAACAGTTTTGCACTCAAGTTTCCATCAATGAACAGTTTATAACTTCAAAAAACAGACTGTATGTTAAAACCATAATGAATTTCCTGGTTACACAGTTATACCTTGTGACTCTATAGGACACTGTTATAGAAGCAAGTTAATTATAATCACGTTATCTGTTATTACCCAAATGAGGATGGGTTCCCTTTTGAGTCTGGTTCCTCTCGAGGTTTCTTCCTCATGTCGTCTGAGTTTTTCCTCAGCACAGGCGTGCTCATTGGGGATAGAGTAGGGATAAAATTAGCTCATGTTTAAAGTCTTTACATTTCTGTAAAGCTGCTTTGCGATAATGTCTTGTTAAAAGCGCTATAAAAATAAACTTGACTTGACTAGACTGTACTGTTAGGTGGCTCTTGTATTTCAGGTATCTTCAGTGACCAATCTAACAACACAAAATGCAGATTTCTGAAATGACCTGTCACTTCGTGCTGTTTCAAGCACTTGAGCGTGATTCTGTTCTTGAGCAGGCCTTAAATAAAAAAATGACATTCCAACAGATTCCATATTCATGAGCGCCTTCAAGATCATGGCATTTTCTTTTCAAGAAAGGAAAAAATTCTTGCTAGCCAAAACCCATTTCTACTGATGGATACTCAGGTGGACAGACAGCTGAATTAACACCCCTGCACCTAATCGGTTAAAGGATATGGGACATGAAACATAAAAGCACGCTGTATCAGTTTCTTTCCATTAAAAATATGAATTAATTGCATCAACAAATACAAAATCAGATATTAAATTCAGCAAAATCGTTATATTCGTGATGATTATATGGCATTTCTGCTCGACTTCCGATATGCATTTTTTGCAACCGGAAGAGCCGCTGTCACGTGATCATACGTCACAAAAACTTTCGGGCACAGCACAAGCGGGTAGATGAATGGAGAAGTGGATGACAAGAAAATTGTTTTTATAGTCTTTAAAGTACATTGGACATCATACATTGGACATCATGGTGTATTGTGCTGCTTATGGTTGCAATAATTCCAATGGGAAATGCCCTGGAGTAAGTTTTTTTCATTCCCCAAGGACCCGAAGCTGAGGAAAGTGTGGGCTCACCTGCGCATGCGCAGTAGGCTTGGTAGGACAAATCCAAGAGGTAGGATAACTTTACAGAACACCTGTTGAAAAAACTTTGCACCTACTGTTTCCCACAAACTGTGTTCGGACCATTTCACTGAGGATTCTTTCAACATTAATACTCAGGTACTGAGCGATATTAATTCATGAAACATGAAGTATAAGGATGAGAAAAAAAAACAGTTTAAATCGGGAAGCTGCGCACATTTGCGCCAGGCTGCACAAATGTGCGCAGCTTCCCGATTTAAACTGTTTTTTTTTTCATCCTTATGCTTCATGTTTCATGAATTAATATCGCTATTTTTAAAAAAAAAATCGGATCTGCGCGATTCAGCCGTGAAAAAGGCCGCATCCGCTGAAAGGCGCGCTGTTTGCATCCCTGCGGAGGCCAGGGGACAGGGCAGGAATATTTTTGTTGATACGAGTGATCCGGTGCGATTTCGCGACCCCCCTGTTGAAGACCTCTGCGCTAAGCGACTGAAAGCCGAGGTAAGGATTAGTATTATAATTTTGGGTGTATCAATTATTGATTATCATAATTCTGACTCGTTTCGCCATTTTGAATGTTTTCATCTCGGACTCTGGAAGCATTGTATCTCAATCAATCTCGAAAAATATCAGCAAAAAAAAAAAAAACTAGCTTGCAACGGACTTTAGCTAGATCTATGATGAACTTTCAATGTATGATACAAAAATAATACTTCTTTCAACAGATCATTAGCCTTTGAGCAGAATTGTTTTTAACTTACCAGGAAGTGTTATCGAGCCGACCGCTTTCAGTTTCATGAGGGCTGAATGAACGCTCTCTCTCAGAATCATCTGACCCGTCAGAGTAAAGACAAGATCTATGTTCATGTGAATTTCCAGCTATCGGTTTGAATTGATAGGGTCTAACTTCACATCTCTGTGAAACATCGGGAATGTCACTGTCGATGGTGTCCATTTCGGTAACCTGTTTACATTAGATTCCCAAGCGCTGGCTCCTTGGAAAGTTTTTGTTGCGTCACAGGTCATGTGACCACCTAGCTCATTAACGAATCCTTGTTTTACGCTGACGTATAAAAAAAAACTTGAATAATGTGATGATTTTCACATTTTTGACGCCCTGCAGTGATTTAGATGGCATTTCTTATGTCCTTTATACATAATTATACCCAGAAAAAAATCCATGTCCCATATCCTTTAAACAGTACAGCAACGAAGGGTGTACAATTTAAACCTCTTGTTTAGTATAACAGTGTGGTGTTTCGGATATGTCCAAAACAGTGCATAATGAGAATTAGCACCACTGAGGTTATTCCAGTTCATACTCATGACACTTTTCCCTCACTGGCATTTCTGCTCATCCCGTCCCTATGGTCATGCATATGCATGTGTCACATGTTTGAAAGACATGTGGTGTTACCACTTGATTTTGACCACATGCTGAGTAGCAGTCTGGTTAAACCTTGGTTTTCCTACCATACTAATCAAACACTGATACTGCACAGATCTGTTAAAAGTCAGAAACTGTATTTACAGGAGAGCAGTGGTGTGTAAGTGTGAAATCAGAATCACTCAAGCTGACCATTTCACAGTTGCTTGAGATGTCCTTTGGTTTACTCTCGACAACTTCTCCTTCTGGTCAGTGACTAGCTGTTTCTTCAACAAATTATTGCATACAGTGGTGCTTGAAAGCTTGTGAATGCTTTAGAATTTTCTATATTTCTGCATAAATATGACCTAAAACATCATCAGATTTTCACACAAGTCCTAAAAGTAGATAAAGAGAACCCAGTTAAACAAATGAGACAAAAATATGATACTTGGTCATTTATTTATTGAGGAAAATGATCCAATATTACATATCTGTGAGTGGCAAAAGTATGTGAACCTCTAGGATTAGCAGTTAATTTGAAGGTGAAATTAGAGTCAGGTGTTTTCAATCAATGGGATGGCAATCAGGTGTGAGTGGGCACCCTGTTTTATTTAAAGAACAGGCATCTCTCAAAGTCTGATCTTCACAACACATGTTTGTGGAAGTGTATCATGGCACGAACAAAGGAGATTTCTGAGGACCTCAGAAAAAGCGTTGTTGATGCTAATCAGGCTGGAAAAGGTTACAAAAGCATCTCTAAAGAGTTTGGACTCCACCAATCCACAGTCAGACAGACTGTGTACAAATGGAGGAAATTCAAGACCATTGTTATCCTCCCCAGGAGTGGTCGACCAACAAAGATCACTCCAAGAGCAAGGCGTGTAATAGTCGGCGAGGTCATGAAGGACCCCAGGGTAACTTCTAAGCAACTTAAGGCCTCTCTCACATTGGCTAGTGTTCATGAGTCCACTATCAGGAGAACACTGAACAACAATGGTGTGTATGGCAGGGTTGCAAGGAGAAAGCCACTGCTCTCCAAAAAGAACATTGCTGCTCGTCTGCAGTTTTCTAAAGATCACGTGGACAAGCCAGAAGGTTATTGGAAAAATGTTTTGTGGACGGATGAGACCAAAATAGAACTTTTTGGTTTAAATAAGAAGCATTATGTTTGGAGAAAGGAAAACACTGCATTCCAGCATAAGAACCTTATCCCATCTGTGAAACATGGTGGTGGTAGTATCATGGTTTAGGCCTGTTTTGCTGCATCTGGGCCAGGATGGCTTGCCATCATTGACGGAACAATGAATTCTGAATTATACCAGTGAATTCTAAAGGAAAATGTCAGAACATCTGTCCATGAACTGAATCTCAAGAGAAGGTGGGTCATGCAGCAAGACAGCGACCCTAAGCACACAAGTCGTTCTACCAAAGAATGGTTAAAGAAGAATAAAGTTAATGTTTTGGAATGGCCAAGTCAAAGTCCTGACCTTAATCCAATCAAAATGTTGTGGAAGGACCTGAAGTGAGCAGTTCATGTGAGGAAACCCACCAACATCCCAGAGTTGAAGCTGTTCTATACGGAGGAACGGGCTAAAATTCCTCCAAGCCGGTGTGCAGGACTGATCAACAGTTACCGCAAACGTTTAGGTGCAGTTATTGCTGCACAAGGGGGTCACACCAGATACTGAAAGCAAAGGTTCACTTACTTTTGCCACTCACAGATATGTAATATTGGATCATTTTCCTCGATAAATAAATGATTGAGTGCAATATTTTTGTTTCATTTGTTTACCTGGGTTCTCTTTATCTACTTTTAGGACTTGTGTGAAAATCTGATGTTGTTTAAGGTCATATTTATGCAGAAATATAGAAAATTCTAAAAAGGGTTCACAAACTTTCAAGCACGACTATAATTCAGTATGGGGATGGGGGATTCAGTCTGGGCAAAACAAGACCCTGGTCTGAGTGAGGAGCACGAGTGCATCTGGATGTACAGATTTCTGATTCTTCAATACACACCCAGAGACAATAACAGCACTCCTGAGACACATCCAACATTCAGGATCCGGATTCGAGCCTTAGCTGTGGTATGTGCCATGTAAATCTGGGAATCCCTGAAGGACACAGTCGTTAAAACGCACGTTTTTACCAGAATGGAGGGAATCCAGCATGCTTTAAATATTAACATTCTCCGATTACGCATCTTGTGCACCAAGGTGACTCAGAATTACGCATGTGGCTTCTTTGTCATCAGAGATGGCGTGTCCGCGTTTCATAGATTCATAGCGTTATGTAAGTAAAATTAATCAAATCCAAAGAATGTGTAAGAATACAAATTGGCACTTCCTAAGCAGATGGTGGCGTCTGGTGCCACATCTGGAGTCACAACATGGTTTAATCGACATCTGCCTGCATTTACAAAGAATACAGACTCAATCTACAAAAAGTGAGGAGCCAGAGATGTTGGTCAGAATATTTTTAGTGATGAATTAGAAGAAAAAAACCTAGCACACAGATATCCACACACACACGCACACACACGCACACGCTAATGTGCTTTGTTGAGTCTTTAAAAAAAAAAAAAAGCATACATTTTGTCACTTGTTTTAGCCTTTTTCAGTGCATGAAACCGAGAGAATGCCATAGAATCCAATCTTGCACTATGTATACGTGTTAGTGAAGCTTTTGCAAGTAAAATACTTAATCAACATTTCCGTAGCCTGAGTGAAAATTCTCGAAAACCCTGATTCTAACACAGCCTGCTGCCATTCATAACCATACACTCCCCGTTCTCGATCAAAACCTGACAAGTCAGCAGTCAGAACAGTTAAAATATGGACTAAACTATGAGCGCATGTGAGGGACATCAAAAGAGCAGACTGACCACAAAAAGCAAAACTCAGAAAACAAACAAAACAAAAAAAAAAAAGTAAGAAGAAAACAAAGTGCTTGTTTGTGGAAATCATCAGCTGATCATTATCCGTTCCATCCTCCTAAAGTCACACTTTAACACCACCGCTTAAAAGTACAGTAAGGCCCCATGCCAACCCCGGTCACTCTATTGGTAGGCATAATCGGGGTCCTCGAAGGGTGGGTCACAGGCTGTCTTTGGGCGTGCAGCCCGGGTAAAGGGCTGATCTCGGATCAGTGGCTGTGCCTGTGCCTCCAGACTGGATCTCAGGCAACGTAATGATACTGGTTGGGGCTCTCTTTGTCTCTCTCCATGTAGTCTCGGTCAATGAGGGACTCGATGCGCTTCTTCAGGTCACCCGGCTGTGAAAGGAAGTGCAAGCGGTGTGAGTGGCACAGTAGCACAGGTCATTTAAGTTCAGCAAGCACAAACCTGTTCTTTATACGTTGTCTAGCAATTCCAAGAGAAAATAACAAAGCTAAATGCTACAAGCTAATTTCTTCAAATGACCTGAGAAGCTGATTAATATTAGTCTGGCTAACGCGACTTCAAAGCTCTGCGAGCATTGTTCTGGCACAGATATTAAGCCCAACCGTTTCCCAAAGCGCGTGGTTGACCCGCCTTCCTGAAATGCCTCAGTTTGCTACTGGTCGAAGCCAGAAAAGGCTGTGACGAAGCTTAAACCAATCACATCACTCTTTCCTCTGACGTATGTGACGCGATGGAAACTGCTTGAGTAACAGGAAGAAGATAAATACCTCCAGGGCTGCTCTTTGCTCCGTTTTCAATGAGAACTTCCCGTTGAATGCTTTCAATACAGCATCTACCGCTGTGTCAAAGACTTGCCGCTGCTCCACGTTCGTAATGTTTCTCGTGAATGAAGCGCTTCCGGCATAGATTCTGTAAACTATGGCTTCTGGTCGCAGTTCTACTACGTCACTGTCTTGAACACGCCTCTACCCAGGGCCGTTGGAGATGCTCAAAGTTGATTGGCTCCCGGTTTTTTCGGGAGCTTGGAAGAGCTGTCGATAGCTTGCCTGGCCAGACTAAGCTCGCAACAGGCCCTCGTGTTGCGTCACGCTTAGGATGGGCAGGCCCAGGCTAGATTAATATAGCTGGATCGAGAAGTTTCAGACAAATGCATGTTACAGAGTTTTGCCAGAATAGGGCAGATGTGAAACCAGTTTGATCGTCTCTGTTGTTATCGAACCTGATATGATCTTCTGCTGTTGTAGCCCATCCACCTCAAGGTTTGATGTGTTGCGTATTCTGAGATGCTTTTCTGCTCACCACGGTTGTAAAGAGTGCTTATTAGGATGCAGTGCTGCAGCACAGCAACCTATGGGCTCCCCTAGGGGAGCCCATAGGTTGCAGTGCAAAGCACTGCAACTATTGTTCTTCTACGTATTTCTTCTTCTTCTTAATCTTCTTATTCCTACGCAAATTTCGATTTCGATTAACTCAATAACCGTACGTCGCACACAGACAAACAATATATCAAAACGTGCGGCTCGATCGGACTCGCTATGCTATTACTTTTCTCTACAGAATACGATTTTTTCGCGACGTAGTCGCGAAAAAATCGTCCAAAAACCCCCCATTCATTTCTATGGAATTAATTGAAAAAAAGCACTTTTTCAAACATCCACTGCTCTGGCATGCTTTCACCTAGAGACGTGATTCAAACTCTAAAACGTAGGAAAACCTCTCCTCTGTGGATCTGGCATTCAACTTTTCTGCTAGGTTCTACACTTTCGGATCAGTCCCGGCTCAAACGCCATGTGGGTTCCGGGAGAAAATCCGGCTTTTGAATGGGTGTCTATTGCGTTACACACCAGTGGACCTCGTTAAGTCAGAGTGGAGAGAGGTTCAAAAAAAAGGTCAAACTTTCTCGCTTAAACTGTGTTTTCAGCCACAAATTTCACTCTACAGACATGATTTTCTCAAAAGTAGTAGGAAAACTTGTCCTGATTCACACAATGTGTCTACCTAAACGATAGGATTTACGGTTTTTGAATGAGAAGCCTCAAAGTGAGGAGAGCACAGGTGAGCGGCCTCACTGACTCCCATTATAAATGGGACAGAAAAGTCTCTCATTTTTAAATCGTTCTAGTGTCGTCATTTTTAACACGACAGACAAAAAAATACATCATTTTATTCAGGAGACCCTTCTAGCGCTCACTGTGAAAGAATTTTGTGAATAGCTGCTTCAGTTGTCGAGTTATTTGTCATTGTTCGAGGCCTGGTCTGTAGTAAAAAACAGTAGAAAACTCCATACCTTGTGTGTCTTAGCTCATTGACACCCATTATAAACGGGACAGAAAAGTCAGTAACTTTTAACTCGCTCTAGTGTCGTCATTTTTAACAATACAGACAAAAAAAATACATCATTTTATTCAGGAGACCCTTCTAGCGCTCATTGTGAAAGAATTTTGTGAGTAGCTGCTTTCGTGGTCGAGTTATTTGTCGTTGTTCGAGGCCTGGTCCTGAGCAAAAAAACAGCAGAAAACTCAATACCTTGTGTGTCTTAGCTCTCCTGAGGCCCGTCGCCATGCCGACTGGGGCCAATGACAGGGCAGGTGGGGGGGGGGGGGGGGGGGGGGTTGCTGTCTCAAGCACACACATAAATCATGCTCAAAATTTCAAACTTAAACTGTGTTTTCAGCCACTAATTTCACACTACAGACATAATTTTCTCAGAAGTAGTAGTCACACTTGTCCCAAAAAAACCCCATTCATTTCTATGGAATTAATTGAAAAAAAAAGCACTTTTTCAAACATCCGCTGCTCTGGCATGCTTTCACCTAGAGACGTGATTCAAACTCTAAAACGTAGGAAAACTTCTCTGTGGATCTGGCATTCAACTTTTCTGCTAGGTTCTACACTTTCAAAATCCCATTCAAAATCCGGCTTTTGAATGGGTGTCTATTGCGTTACACACCAGTGGACCTCGTTAAGTCAGAGTGGAGACCAGTGAAGGTCGTTAACTTAGAGTGGAGAGAGGTTGAAAATAAAGCTCAAACTTGCTCGCTTAAACGGTGTTTTCAGCCACAAATTTCACTCTACAGACATGATTTTCTCAAAAGTAGTAGGAAAACTTGTCCTGATTCACACAACGTGTCTACCTAAACGATAGGATTTACAGTTTTTGAATGACAAGCCTCAAACTGAGAGGAGGGCAGCCGACAGGCCTCACCTTAGCCGCCCACTTTATTAGGAACACGTCTGTTCATACATACAAACTACAAACACTCTTCTTAGAGTTTATTTTATTTTTAAAAGGGACAGTGCACAAATTAAACATTATCCTTGTGGTAAGGACAGATGTCTGTCCCAGGTTATAGCAGTACATGCTAATTTCCACCTGTAGTCACTTTGTTTATGCTCTTGAATAGCTCTTCTTCATGACGGCTGCTGTCTCAAGCACACACAATCATTGCATTGAAACATCATTGCGGGTCACTCATTCACGGCCAGCAAACATACGTGACCGAATTGCTTCGCGCACTGCATCCTCTCACAATTTCCCCCGGGGAATTGTCCGGTCTAGTTTGAGTTACTATATCCTTCCTGGCAGCTCAAATCAATTTGGGCACTTTCCTCTGCAGGGTGTCACTCAAGCAATGTTTTTTGTTTTTCGCACCATTCTGTGTAAACTCCAGAGGCTGTTGTGTGTGAAAAGCTCAGGAGATCAGCAGTTTCTGAAATACTCGAACTAGTCCATCTGGCTCAAACCAACACCCGCAGTGCCACGGTGAAAGTCACAGAGATCACAATTTTTCCCGTTCGGATGTTTGATATGAACATTAACTGAAGCTCTTGACCTGTAGCTGTATGATTTTATGCACTGTGCTTCAGCCATATGATTGGATAACTGCATAAATGAGCAGGTGTACATGTGTTCCTATTAAAGTGAGTATATGTGCGATAGCAATATACTGTATACTCAAAGTACTTGGACCTCTTTAGTTTTTGTATGCTTTACTGTTGTTGGCCTAGTGGTTAGCGTGTCCGAATCTTGGTCGGGAGATCACGAGTTCTACTCGCGGTCGGGTCATACCAAAGACCGTCATAAAAATGGTACCTACTGCCGTCTGGCAAGGCACGCTGCAATATAGATGCGAGTGGGGAGTCAAACTCTCGTGGTTACCAGAGGACTAGCCCCCCACTGTAACCCTAGCTATGTAATAGGCGAGAGGCCGAGGGCTGCGGAAATGGAGATCGGCGCCGCCCTATGCGCCACATGGTGTAGAAAGGACTTTTTTTTTTTCTTTTTGACTGTTATAGATTTATTCAATTTAAAAAGGATTATATTTACTTTATGCCCATCAATCTACAACCCCCCCCCTGGTTTTAGAATTTTTTTTTTTTTTTTGGGGGGGGGGGGGGGGGGGGGGGGGGGGCCGCAAATTAAAATGAATAAATAAATCCTTCATTTCGATAAATATCCAGACCCTTTTTGAAGCACTTTGGAGACGCACCTTTGGTAGCAATTACAGCTTGGGTAAGTCTCTACAAGCTTTGTACACCTGGATTTGGGCAAATTCTCTTATTCTTCTTGGCAGATCCTCTTAATCTCTCTCAGACTGGCTTGGGGGGGGGGGACCCACACATGACTGAACTGCCAACTTCAGGTCCCTCTACAGACGTGCTATGGGGTTAAAGTGTGGGCTTGGTTTGGGCCACTCAAGCACATACAGAGACTTGTCCTGAAGCTGGTGTGTCACTGTCTGGGCTGTATGCTTTGGATTGTTGTTGTGTTGAAAGGAGAAGCTCCACCCCAGTCTGAGGGTGTGTGCATTCTAGAGTGGGTTCCCTTCAAGGACCGCTCCATATTTGGCTGCATTCATCCTTCCCTAAATTCTCACCAGTTTCCCTGTCCCTGCTGCCAGGAAGCACACCAGTAACAAGATGCTGACGCCACCATGCTTCATCACAGGGAAGGAATTAGTTGATTAGCAGCACCTGGGGTGGCGCGATGGTGCAGTGATTAACACGGTCACCTCACAGGTTCTGGGTTCGAACCTCATGGCTGACGAGGGCCTTTCTGTGTAGAGTCTGCATGAGGTCCCCGTGCGGGTTTCCTCTGGGTGCGCCACAGTCCAAAGACATGCAGATTTGATCAACTGGCTGCTCTAAATTGCTCATAGATGTGAAAGTGGGTGCGAATGGTTGGTTGTTTCTGTGTTAGCCCCGCGATAGATTGATAACCTGCCCAAGGTGTACCCTGTCTCTCGCCTGAAGTCAGCTGGGATTAGCTCCAGCTTCCCCTATGACCCTGAGAGATACATGGATGGATAGCAGTACCTGGTTTTCACCAGACGAGGGATTTTTCCTCATGCTGTCAGGGTCCGTTAAGTGCCTACTATATGCCTTTTACTCAGAAGAGGCTTCCATCTAAACAGTCTACCACAGAGATTCTCAAACTGTGGTAGTGATACGCGGGCTCCATTCTAGTGGTACGCCAAAGAATCACTTAATTAAATATAAATTAAAAAAAAAAAGTGAAATACTATCCATAATATCTGAATGGATGAGTGTAAACGCAAATCGTTTTAAGAACGTTAATCTGATGATCCGCTGATTCGACGTAATGTAAATGTAGCCTGAGGTGGTACTTGGTGAAAAAAGTTTGAGAACCACTGGTCTACCATAAAGACCTGACTGATGGAGCATTTCTAAGATGGCCGTCCTTCCAGCAGGTTCTCACATCCCTGAGGAGGACCATTGAAGCACTGTTAGAGTGGCCATTTGGATCTTGGTCACCTCCCTGACCAAGGCCCCTCTAGCCCAGTCACTGAGTACTAGAAAAAGTCCCTCTTTTTCACAAATGATTTTTTTCAAGCTTCAGAAAAGGATTTATATGCAAAAATGTTTTTAAAAAATGTTTGTTTTTTTTTTCTTTGTCAGTGTGTGTGAAAGCTGTACCTTCACAGGAAACTTGAGCTGGTTGTAGAGTTCTGACACCAGCAGGTTGTGGCTGAGGGTCTTCCTCATCTTCATGATCCTCACCACTGCAGCATCTATCTGGTACTGCCTGTCCTGGAAGACCCGCTCTGTGGTGCTGACCTGCTCCTCTACCTGAGGAGAAAATACAAGGCAAAAAAAAAAGACGAGGCATTAAAGCAAGTAGGATATTCCGAATGTACAATATAACTCCATATGAAGGGGCATGCTGTTATAGTAAAATAATCAGCATGATGTGAAGCGAAGTTACTAATACCACCTCGAAGCTGATACTTTTCCTACAACTGCACATCCTGAAATGTTTTATTCCTCTTATACCATGTAATGCATGGCTGTATGTTTTTTTTCCCCTCCCATTACATGTACAGTATGTTTGCGTGTTTGATCAAATTATAGTTGCATTTAGGCCCACTTTACACGGTCTGAAACAAAAACGCAAAAGTCCGTTTTCGTCCTCACTTTTTTCCGCGTCTACGCGACCGTTTTCAAGGAGGAAATCTGCGTCTATACGGTGACGCATAAATGTGTGGAATTCAATTGGATGTGCATGCCAGGCGGCTAGGTGGTGCTGTGAAAGACCTCCGCTATGTCTGCACGCATGCGCAACGTCTTCCGTCTTGTCTGATCTGCACATCTGCGCCGTGAAAACTTTGACTACTCTGGCTATGGTAAGTAAGAAAGTAAGTAAAAAAGTAAGAGCGTACTTGTGGCAGCGGGGGCGTGGTCAAGCACCGGTCTGTGACAGGAGGGCGGAGTCAGGGAAGGTAAGTGGCAGATTCACTTCACCTGAGAGCAATTAACCTGTGTTTGTGTGTCTTCCCAGGGACCGCGCCCTATTTAGGGAGGGAGAGCGAGAGCAGAGAGATCTCTCCCGAACCAGACACCTGATGTGTGTGTGTGCCTGCGTTAAAACCTATTGTGTTCCCTGAAAAGTGGAACAATAAAACTGTTTGTTGAACCTGATCTCTGTCCTGCCGTCCTCTGTGCTCCACCCACACCTAGGGAAAGCTACAGTGGTGCCGAAACCCGGGAAATGGAGCACCAACCCAGCAGCCCCATGGAATCCTCCCCGTTCACCGACCTGGTCCACGCCCTCGCCACGGCTCAGCAAAGCCAGCACCAGGCGCTCGTCACACTCCGAAAGGAACAAGAGCGGCGCTTCGATGCCCTGGTGCTGGCCCAGCAAGAAGATCGCAAGGCGTTCCGGCGTCTCCTCGCGTCGGCGGGGCCCACCAGCGCTCCGGCCGCGGGCCCGTCTCCCCTCACCTTAACTAAGATGGGCCCGCAGGATGACCCCGAGGCTTTCTTCACGTTATTCGAGCAGGTCGCTGAAGCCTCGGGGTGGCCGATGGAGCAGCGCGCGGCGCGCCTCCTCCCCCTCCTGACGGGAGAGGCGCAGCTGGCTGCACTACAGCTCCCCGCCGATCGCCGGCTGGCCTACGCCGACCTTCGCCGGGCTGTCCTTCAGCGCGTGGGGCGCACGCCGGAGCAGCAGCGCCAGCGCTTCCGCGCGCTGCGGATGGAGGAAGTCAGCAGCCCGTTCGCGTTCGGCCAGCAGCTCCGGGACGCCTGCTGGCGGTGGCTGAGGGCCGAAGATCGCGACGCCGAGGGAATCGTCGATCAGGTGGTACTGGAACAGTTCATCGCCCGCTTACCAGCAGGAGCCGCGGAGTGGGTCCAGTGCCACCGCCCGGCGTCGCTGGATCAGGCAGTCGAGCTGGCGGAGGATCATCTGGCGGCTGTCTCGGCGGCAGGACAGCAGATGTCGACATCTCTTCTCTCCTCTTCTCTTTCTCTCTCTCTCTCCCCTCCTTCTGTGTCCCGTCCTCGCCCCATTCCCCCACCGCGGAGGCGGGGGCCGGCACCACCCCTGCCGGCCCGCCGCACCCGCGGTGCCCTCCCGTTTCTCCCTTCTGTGTCTGTCTCTCCCCCACCTCAGGTGAGTGAGCCCCAGAGCACCGGTGCAGAGGGGAAGCCCGGGCCGGTTTGCTGGCGCTGCGGGGAACCGGACCACCTTCAACAGCAGTGCACAGCAATGGAAGTGGGCGCGGTGGTTCGGATCCCCGACGCGCCAGAGGCCGCCCTCGATCGGGCCGGAGCGTATCGCATACCGGTGAGTATCCAAGGGGCTACATATCAGGCATTGGTGGATTCTGGTTGTAATCAGACCTCAATTCGCCAAAGCCTGGTTCAAAACGAGGCACTGGGGGGAGCACAAGGGGTGAAGGTTTTGTGTGTGCACGGGGATGTTCACAGCTACCCTTTGGTGTCGGTCCATATTATTTTCAGAGGGGAAAAATTTATAGTGAAGGCGGCGGTTAATCCTCGCCTTACCCACTCGTTAATTTTGGGGACTGATTGGCCGGGATTTCGGGGTTTAATGACGCGCCTAGTAGAGAGTGGGTCCTGCCAGTTGACAGGGGGAGGTCCCGGTGTCGTTTTGGCGGGAGCAGCTGTCGCGGAGCCGTCTACGTCATCTCCGCGTCAGGGTGAGGAGCCACCGGCTCCTCCTCTCTCTATTGGGGAATCCCTCGCGGATTTCCCATTAGAGCAGTCGCGAGACGAGACTCTGCGGCATGCGTTTGACCAAGTGAGAGTAATCGATGGTCAAACGCTCCCGCCGAACGCCACCCCGTCCTTCCCCTACTTCGCGATTATGAAGGATAGGTTATACCGAGTGACGCAGGACACTCAAACTAAAGAGCGAGTCACGCAGCTTTTGATTCCAAAGAGCCGCCGGGAATTGGTATTCCAGGCGGCTCACTTTAATCCCATGGCTGGACACTTAGGGCAGGATAAAACACTAGCCCGAATAATGGCCCGATTCTATTGGCCGGGGATTCGCGGCGATGTCCGTAGGTGGTGTACGGCATGCCGCGAATGCCAGTTAGTAAATCCAGCGGCCATTCCAAAAGCGCCATTGCGCCCTCTACCGTTAATCGAGACCCCGTTTGAAAGAATTGGGATGGATCTCGTCGGGCCATTAGATCGGTCAGCACGAGGGTACCGCTTTATATTAGTTCTAGTGGACTATGCAACGCGATACCCGGAAGCAGTGCCTCTGCGCAATATCTCAGCACGCAGTATTGCAGAGGCACTCTTCCGCGTCATCTCCCGAGTTGGAATCCCGAAAGAGATTCTGACTGATCAAGGCACTACGTTTATGTCACGAACACTACGCGAACTGTATGGGTTATTGGGGATTAAGCCGATCCGCACCAGTGTATATCACCCACAAACGGACGGTTTAGTAGAACGGTTCAACCGCACCCTCAAAAATATCATTAAAAAATTCGTAAGTGAGGACGCACGTAATTGGGATAAGTGGCTCGAACCCTTGCTGTTCTCAGTGCGAGAGGTCCCTCAAGCCTCCACGGGGTTCTCCCCGTTCGAATTATTATATGGGCGTAAGCCGCGCGGCATCCTGGACGTGCTGCGGGAAAATGGGGAGGAGGGACCTTCACAAAGTAAGAATGAAATTCAGTACGTTATGGACCTGCGCGCAAAACTCCACACGCTCACACACCTAACTCAGGAGAATTTGCGGCAGGCCCAGGAACGGCAAGCCCGCCTGTACAACAAGGGTACGCGCCTTAGAGAGTTCACACCGGGAGATAAAGTACTCGTACTCTTGCCCACGTCGAGCTCCAAATTAATCGCCAAGTGGCAAGGACCCTTTGAGGTCACACGGCGAGTCGGGGACGTCGACTGTGAGGTGAGGCGAACAGACAGGGGTGGGGCGCTACAGATTTACCACCTCAATCTGCTCAAACTCTGGAACGAGGAGGTCCCCGTGGCGTTGGTGTCGGTAGTTCCGGAGAAGGCGGAGCTGGGGCCGGAGGTTCAAAAAGGGAATTTGGCATCACGTACCTCTCCGGTCCCCTGTGGAGACCACCTCTCCCCGACCCAACTCACGGAGGTCGCCCAGTTGCAGGCCGAGTTTTCGGATGTGTTCTCGCCCCTGCCCGGTCGCACTAACCTCATAGAACACCACATAGAGACACCCCCGGGGGTGGTAGTGCGTAGCCGCCCTTATAGACTACCCGAACACAAAAAAAAGGTGGTTCGGGAAGAACTTCAGGCCATGCTCGAAATGGGCATCGTCGAGGAGTCCCACAGCGACTGGAGCAGCCCGGTGGTCTTGGTTCCCAAGGCCGACGGCTCGGTCCGGTTCTGTGTGGACTATAGAAAAGTCAACGCGGTGTCTAAATTCGACGCGTACCCAATGCCTCGTATTGATGAGCTGCTCGATCGACTAGGCACGGCTCGCTTTTACTCGACACTGGATTTAACGAAGGGATATTGGCAGATCCCCTTGACTCCATTATCCCGGGAGAAAACGGCCTTTTCCACACCGTTCGGCTTACACCAGTTCGTCACACTTCCGTTTGGGCTGTTTGGGGCGCCCGCTACGTTTCAGCGGCTGATGGACCGGGTCCTCCGGCCCCACGCCACCTATGCGGCCGCCTACCTGGACGACATTATCGTTTATAGTAACGACTGGCAGCGGCACCTGCAACACCTGAGGGCCGTCCTTAGGTCGCTGAGACGGGCGGGACTCACGGCCAACCCAAAGAAGTGTGCGATTGGGCGGGTGGAAGTACGGTATCTGGGCTTCCACTTGGGCAACGGGCAGGTGCGTCCCCAAATTAATAAGACAGCAGCGATTGCGGCCTGTCCGAGGCCCAAGACCAAAAAGGGGGTGAGACAGTTCCTGGGGCTGGCTGGCTACTATCGTAGGTTTATACCTAATTATTCGGACGCCACCAGCCCGCTGACTGACCTCACTAAAAAGGGGGCGCCAGATCCGGTCCAGTGGACGGAGCAGTGCCAGCGGGCTTTCTCTGAGGTAAAGGCTGCACTGTGTGGGGGGCCACTTTTACACTCCCCTGACTTCTCTCTCCCTTTTATGTTACAGACGGATGCGTCGGACAGAGGGCTGGGGGCCGTTTTGTCCCAGCAGGTGGAGGGGGAGGATCGCCCGGTCCTATACATCAGCCGGAAGCTGTCAGTGCGTGAGGGGCGCTACAGCACGATTGAGAAGGAGTGCCTGGCGATCAAATGGGCGGTCCTCGCCCTCCGGTACTACCTGCTGGGGCGCTCTTTCACCCTCTGTTCGGACCACGCGCCCCTCCAGTGGCTCCACCGCATGAAAGATGCCAACGCGCGGATCACCCGTTGGTATCTGGCGCTCCAACCCTTTAATTTCAAGGTGGTCCACAGGCCGGGGGCGCAGATGGTCGTGGCGGACTTCCTCTCCCGTCGGGGGGGGGGGGGGGGGGGGGGAGTCGGCTGCGGGCCGGACGGCTGCCCGGCCTGAGTCGGGCGGTGGGGGTATGTGGCAGCGGGGGCGTGGTCAAGCACCGGTCTGTGACAGGAGGGCGGAGTCAGGGAAGGTAAGTGGCAGATTCACTTCACCTGAGAGCAATTAACCTGTGTTTGTGTGTCTTCCCAGGGACCGCGCCCTATTTAGGGAGGGAGAGCGAGAGCAGAGAGATCTCTCCCGAACCAGACACCTGATGTGTGTGTGTGCCTGCGTTAAAACCTATTGTGTTCCCTGAAAAGTGGAACAATAAAACTGTTTGTTGAACCTGATCTCTGTCCTGCCGTCCTCTGTGCTCCACCCACACCTAGGGAAAGCTACAGTACTATACCCGCCTCTGTTCATTAACGGTATATGTGCAGATTCGGTATAGATGTTCGAAGGACTCCTGGACGTTTATTAAAGCTGCCAGAGCAGCTTGAAGGTCCGTTGGATCGATGTAATCAGACATGCTCTTACTTTTTTACTTACTTTCTTACTTCCCGGGCTGGCATGTACAGTATATGACATATGTATGACGTAAACGCGTACCCGACGTGAGCAGATCCGAGCAGAGTTTCGCGTATTGGGTAGTTTAGACGGATATGCAACGGGGGCTGTTTTTAACTTATCCACTCTGGAAGGCGTTTTCAATTTTTTCCGTTTTTCAGCCTCGGAAACGCCGTCCCCGTGTAGACGAAAGGCACTTCCGATAAAATATTTAGTCGTTTTTACCCGACAGCGTCCTCGTGTAAACGGGCCCTTAATATGGTGGAAATCACCAGCCTCTCCGTGGAAACAAAGCCTTCTGGCCTGAAATCTTTCACATGTTGGAAAACTATTTCTGACTGTTGCAAAGCTCTGACACTGAAGACTCCTTCCAAAAATGCTCAATAAAACCTTCGTACAGAAAACGTTACCGTATCATCAATTACATCCGTTCTGAACCTGTTTACGTGGCACGTCCGTCCTACGAGTCCCAGTGTAAGCTCCATCCAGTGGGGAACCGTTACTATTAGAGCTGGGACTTCAGCTCAACCAAAACTCAGCCAGACATACCAAAAAACAGGCAACAGGGCAAAGGATTTTGCGAGGGATTAGCGGCAGGTTACCAGGTAGCACTGGCTTGACCACTTTACTAGCATTCGCTAACACTATTGATGAACTGGGGAAGCCATGGCCTAATGGTTAGAAATGCAGCTTTGGGACCAAAAGATCACCGGTTTGATTCCCTGGACCAGCAGGAATGGCTGAAGTGCCCTTGAGAAAGGCGCTTAACACCCAACTGCTCCCCGGGCTGCTCCAAGTATGTTCTACATCACTCTAGATAAGAGTATCTGCTAAATGCCATTAATGTAATGTAATGCTACACTGGCTGGAAGGTGGCTTCACTGCCGCACTGACGGCGCCAACTAGCAGTTAAGCTTGCGTTGGCCTTCGAGAAGTCTGAAGGCGATAAATTTTGGGTCCCTTTCACTATAAATCAAAATCTGATTGGTTAATTCATCCGTCACTTCCTACATAAACGTACACTGTCATGGCCTTCTCTCCCGGCAATTAAGTCCTAACCAATGAGTGAGCAGCTCTAAACTCTTCTCAGCCTAGAGACAACAAACAACAAGAGTGCTCTGAGAGCACAATATCCCCCGCTGGCAACTCGGCCATAACTCTGGTAAAATTGAACGAAATTGCAATATGCCCATTACCGACATACAACAAAGAATCCTGTCAAGTTTGGTGAAATTCCTCCAAAAATTGTGAGAGGAGTTGATTTCGGAAGGTGAGTGCCCTTCCTAGGACGGACGGACAGACATCACCACGACATAATCCCCCTTCAGGCCTTTCAGCCAGCGGGGGATAAAAGTTGTGAGGGAAGTTGATTTCAGAAAGCAAGCACACCTTGATGAAATTGCCAAAGTGCAAGTTTGTTAATAATCGAGGGCATAACTCTGGGAAAATTTGCCCAAATTAAACGAAATTTCAATCTGCGTATAACGGTCATATAACAAAGCCTTTTGCCAAGTTTGGTGAAATTCCTCCACAAATTGTGAGAGGAGGTGATTTCAGAAGAACCTACACCCTCATGAAATTGTCAAGTTATTTAATCAAGGCTCAAAACTCTGGTAAAATGTTCACAAACAAAATTAAATCCCAATATGCGCATTACCGTCATATAACAAGGCCTTTTGCCACGCTTCGAGAAATTCCTCTAAAAATTGTAAGAGGAGTTGATGTCAGAAGCCGAGCACACCTTCATGAAATTGTCAAAGTACAAGCTTGTTAATCAAGGGCTGTAACTCTGGTAAAATGCGACCGAACTGAACAAAATAATGTGTATTACCGACATATAACAAAGCCTTTTGCCAAATTTCATGAAATTCCTCCAAAAATTGTGAGGGGTTGGTTTCAGAAGGAAAAAACAAAGTATAATTTTGTTAATCAAGAGCTGGAACTCTGGTAAAACGTGACCGAATTTAACGAAATTAGAATATGCGTATTACCGACATATATAACAAGGAATCCTGCCAAGTTTGGTGAAATTCTTCCAAAAATTGTGAGAGGAGTTGATTTCAGAAGGTGAGTACCCTTCCCGGGATGGACATCGCCACGACATAATCCCCCTTCGGGCCTTTCAGCCAGCGGGGGATTAAAAAAAAAAAAATCTCACTTGATTTTAATGTTTTCAGGACAGTAACCCTTTCATTTCTGAATCAAATTAGAATTAGAAGAGAACAATTATAATGAAATTATGAAAGAAAGAATGAAAGGAATTAAAGATAACATTTGAAATGCTGATCTGTTTGAGCCTTCTCTGAGGGCCTAGAAGGCCCTGACGGTTCCCCTCTGGGTCCATCGGAGCTGCTGTTATAGAAAACTAATCAACACCTGACTGAATCAGAAGTGCAACATAAGCAGCACTGAGGTTTAAACAGCTGAGTATTTTTCCTGAAACAAGAAAAGCAGAGAAAATAAGCGTGGCTGCGGTTTAGTTACAGTAAGTGGATAATGTGAACTCTCTCATCATCCATCCGAGGGAGGAAATATAAGCAATTTAGCAAACCGCCTTTTAATAAACATCTCCAGAAATGCCGTCTTTGAGTGCTGTGTTCACAACGCTGCTTGGTTTACTGTCAGGAGTCGACAGCAGGCATGCCATAACAGAACCATAAACAAAGTTTGCAGAGCTGGGAGTATTACAAATGGTCCAAGCTATTAACATCTAGCTAATCAGTAACTGTACTGACCACATTCCAAACTGATAAGCAGCACACAACAGTTGTTAAAAACACCAACTATCCCTACTCGTGATACATTATTCTGAAGATAAATATGGATTTTATAAGGATACGAAAAACATTTTGCAATCTTATAATAAAGACCAAGATGAAGCCACTGTTCAAAATAAGAGCAAGCAAGACAGTGTTGTTGGATGAGTGGAGAGAAAAAAAAAAGAAAAGGCTCCAAGGACAGATGCAATAATTCAGACTGATAGTGAAGAAGTACAGGAAAGACCTACCGTCTCCTTCATCTGAATCTGGTTGATTTTAATCCGGAACAGCTTATGTTTAAACTCATTATTGAAGTTGAAGCGGTCTCCGTCCTCCACGTCTTTCCCTCTGGGATTTTTATTAAGTACACGAGCTTTCCCACATGCCAGCGACTGCAGTGTACGTCTCAGCTCGCTCTCCTCTGGAGGAACAATGAAACAATTCATCAATCTTTTAAACAGAAACTGTCGCAGGACAAATACAACATACGTACAGGGCGTCCCAAAAGTCTGGATCCATAGACAGTTTTCCTGACAGGAAATCTAATATATTTCTTTTTATTTCAGATCTCATATAGCTTTGAAGCTATGCTAAGCTACAGAGGATCGACTTGAACTCATTGTCATGGATGCAAGACAGGATTCTTCACATACCGAAATCGGCCCAGAACAATAGTTACGGTAAAGTAGGAACTCATCTCTGCATGTTACAACAACAGTTCAAGGTGACTGTCGCAGCGCTCCCAAGCGAAGCTCCATATTTAAGAGAATATGGTAATGCATCAATCTGATTTTTGATGGCTTTTGTATCTGTATGACGAATGACGTACGGTATATGTACCGCCACAGGGAACCCGATTGAAAATGCAAGGCAACGTATCTCAAACACTTGACCACCGGACAACAAAATCTGTATCGTTATTTACACTACCGTTCAAAAGTTTGGGGTCATTTTGAAATGTCCTTATTTTTGAAAGAAAAGCACTGTTCTTTTCAATGAAGATCACTTTAAACTAATCAGAAATCCACTCTATACATTGCTAATGTGGTAAATGACTATTCTAGCTGCAAATGTGTGGTTTTTGGTGCAATATCTCCATAGGTGTATAGAGGCCCATTTCCAGCAACTCTCACTCCAGTGTTCTAATGGTACAGTGTGTTTGCTCATTGCCTCAGAAGGCTAATGGATGATTAGAAAACCCTTGTACAATCATGTTAGCACAGCTGAAAACAGTTGAGCTCTTTAGAGAAGCTATAAAACTGACCTTCCTTTGAGCAGATTGAGTTTCTGGAGCATCACATTTGTGGGGTCGATTAAATGCTCAAAATGGCCAGAAAAATGTCTTGACTAGATTTTCTATTCGTTTTACAACTTATGGTGGGAAATAAAAGTGTGACTTTTCATGGAAAACACAAAATTGCCTGGGTGACCCCAAACTTTTGAACGGTAGTGTACACAAGATAGATAGGTTTTTATCCAGTGCTTTATGTTTAATTTGCTTTCGAAAAAATAACATAGGATTATTCACTAACACATTTGACAGAAAAGATGGATAAACAAATTGCTTTTTTTCTCCCCCATAGTGGGCAATGTATCTTTGCATCGTATGCTTATTTAAGTGAACAATTTCTTACTCTGCACACTGGGGTAAACATAATTACTGTATAGTTCAATAGCAGCTACGAGCATCTTTCCTTAGTTTGAGATAATCTAAAACTACCGCGGATCAACATCGATTAGTCCTTATGCCCGATAATACCATGGGTTAATGGTTAGAGAAGCAGCTTTAGGACCAAAAGGTCACTGGTTCGATTCTCTGGACCAGCAGGAATGGCTGAAGTGCCCTTGAGCAAGGTACCTAACCCCAGCTGCTCCCCAGGATGCTCTGGGTATGTTGGATGTTACTCTGGATAAGAGCGTCTGCTAAATGCCATTAATGTAATGCACTCATCTCATTATCTCTAGCCGCTTTATCCTGTTCTACAGGGTCGCAGGCAAGCTGGAGCCTATCCCAGCTGACTACGGGCGAAAGGCGGGGTACACCCTGGACAAGTCGCCAGGTCATCACAGGGCTGACACATAGACACAGACAACCATTCACACTCACATTCACACCTACGCTCAATTTAGAGCCACCAGTTAGCCTAACCTGCATGTCTTTGGACTGTGGGGGAAACCGGAGCACCCGGAGGAAACCCACGCGGACACGGGGAGAACATGCAAACTCCGCACAGAAAGGCACTCGCCAGCCACGGGGCTCGAACCCAGGACCTTCTTGCTGTGAGGCGACAGCGCTATCCACTACACCACCGTGCCGCCCCTAATGTAATGTAATGTAATAATATTCGATAGTAACTATATAGTACTGACCAGGCTTGTAGTACTCGAGTCCAACTCGTGCCCTGATTTTAAGGATCCGTGACTCGAATTGGACTCGGACTCGTGCATTAACTGCAATCGGAGTCGTAAATTGGAGACGAGGACTCAGATTTTCTTTATTTTTTGTAACATGCCATAATAATTTGGCATAAGATATTTATATCGACATTAAATTTGTACTAATTTTGTGCAAGCGTGTCACACCTATGTGCCTCGGCACATGCATCAGATAGACTCTCGGGCGCGCTCCGGACAGCGCGTGCGCACCAAGTGGACTCTCGTGCATGCACCGTAAATGACTCACACCTGCACAGGATTAAGGCGCAATCAGTGCGCCGATATAAAGACTGTGAAAACATGTTTACTTTGCAAAGTACTGAGTTGCGTTGCTGACACATTACCGAGCCTTATTTCCTTGTTTGGTTTCCTGATTTCCTGTTTCTCGTCTTGGATTCTGCCGAGTCTATGAGAGCCTGTTTGTGCCTCGCTCGACCTGTTGCCTGTTTCACTGTTTTACGATTTTGCCTGCCGTTCTGGATTGTTTACCCTCTTCACTCGTATTAATAAACGCACCTTCTGCACTTACACCCGTCTCCCAACCATCTCTGACAGAATACTTCACACTCGCTGATAAAGAGAAGCACATTCACCTGTTCATACATCATGTTCAGGAACAAACTAATGTTAACGGCGCTAAAACAGCCACCGACAAACGGTGCGGATGGAGTCTTGAACTCGGATCAATAGTGGACTCGACTCGAAATTTTTTTTAATGACTTGGACTTGAACACTGGGGACTTGAGAATGGACTCGGGGTTTAGTGACTCGACCACAACACTGATACTGATGTAAAATGAAAACGCTGAGTCACTGCTGTCCACCAGTCACCCAGCAGAGTCACACCATAATAACCGTCGTGGTGTTGTTGCTGGTGCATGGCACGCGGTGACAAAGAAAAGAATAAATACATATTCGTAACTGCGATGTGTATCTCATTATTGGTCTCACAGTCACAAGACAATGCAGCAATTTATTGACCTAAAACACACCATGTACACTACACAATTCGATAGTTCATATGCTGTAATATTATTCTATTCAGGTTGATTTTCTGCCCTTGCAAATATTTTGCTCATCAGGAGCTCTGCTTTTAGGCAGTGCATAAATATGTATATGTTATTTACCAGCTGGGAGGTCCGTATCGTGAAATACTGTGACCGAGGTCTTGAAAGTACTGAGCGAGGCCCTCTGGGTCGAGGTCAGTATTCAAGGCTGAGGTCACGGTATTTCACCATACGGACCGACCTTAAGCTGGTAAATAATATATTTATTTTTTTCTTTACCAAATTCTAACAGAAAACGAGAGCGCCCGGAAGGGAAAACCGAACCGAGCCACCATTTTGAATCCTCATTCACGGCTGTAATGCAAATTGCTTCCTCCTCGGTATACAAGTGCACTTCCATGGCAGGAAAAAAACTACATTTTGCCGCCTATCTAGTCCCCTATTTATACAAAACTGAGTCATTCAGGATTCAGCCATGTTTTTGCTCAGCGTTAGCAACAGTTACAGGTTTTTAGCTTTCTCCTGAAATGTTTTCTTTTATTTCTTCTTCCTCAGGGTAGTAAAACTCGCTTTCGCTGTGAACACTGTCGTTATCACTATCCATGCTGTAAAATTAATGCTATTCTCCTGAGAAATGCTGGCAAACATTTATGATTTTTGATAATCTTATAAATAAATCTTATAAAAAAAGATAAATGTTGACAAAAAAAAAATGCTACGTTTGCTGTTGTTGTGAACAAGCGAGTCGCCAGAGGTCCGTAACCGGGGTCCGTACCGTAGGATAGGGACCCGCTCGCCAGCCAATCAGAGCACAGGATTTGGACTGCGAAAAAAATAAATCTATATTATTCAACATCTACACAAGTGTCGCGAAGCCCAAAGCTGTCAATTTGAGCATTTGTTGTAATATTTAAATAAATAATTACCTATGGATCCAGACTTTTTGGACACCTTGTACAGTCCAAAGACATGCGGTTAGGTTAATATGGGACGGCCGTTGAGCGAGGCGCCTAACTCCCAACTGCTCCCTGGGCGCTGTTAGTGTGGCTGCCCGCTGCTCTGGGTATGTGTGTGCGCTCATTGCTCACGTGCGTATTCACTGCTTCAGATGGGTTAAATGCAGAAAGGAATTTCACAAGTGTGTGATGAATAAAGGTGTTCTTTCTTTCTTTCTTTCTTTCTTTCTTTCTTTCTTTCTTTCTTTCTTTCTTTCAATGGTTACATGCTTACCTGAATCCATATACAGTGGGGCAAAAAAGTATTTAGTCAGTCACCAATTGTGCAAGTTCTCCCACTTAAAAAGAGGCCTGTAATTTTCATCATAGGTACACTTCAACTATGGGGGAAAGAATCCAGGAAATCACATTGTAGGATTTTTAAATAATTTATTTGCAAATTATGGTGGAAAATAAGTATTTGGTCAATAACAAAAGTTCATCTCAATACTTTGTTATATACCCTTTGTTGGCAATGACAGAGGTCAAACGTTTTCTGTAAGTCTTCACAAGGTTTTCACACACTGTTGCTGGTATTTTGGCCCATTCCTCCATGCAGATCTCCTCTAGAGCAGTGATGTTTTGGGGCTGTCGCTGGGCAACACGGACTTTCAACTCCCTCCAAAGATTTTCTATGGGGTTGAGATCTGGAGACTGGCTAGGCCACTCCAGGACCTTGAAATGCTTCTTACGAAGCCACTCCTTCGTTGCCCGGGCGGTGTGTTTGGGATCATTGTCATGCTGAAAGACCCAGCCACGTTTCATCTTCAATGCCCTTGCTGATGGAAGGAGGTTTTCACTCAAAATCTCACGATACATGGCCCCATTCATTCTTTCCTTTACACGGCTCAGTCGTCCTGGTCCCTTTGCAGAAAAACAGCCCCAAAGCATGATGTTTCCACCCCCATGCTTCACAGTAGGTATGGTGTTCTTTGGATGCAACTCAGCATTCTTTCTCCTCCAAACACGACAAGTTGAGTTTTTACCAAAAAGTTCTATTTTGGTTTCATCTGACCATATGACATTCTCCCAGTCCTCTTCTGGATCATCCAAATGCTCTCTAGCAAACTTCAGACGGGCCTGGACATGTACTGGCTTAAGCAGGGGGACACGTCTGGCACTGCAGGATTTGAGTCCCTGGCGGCGTAGTGTGTTACTGATGGTAGCCTTTGTTACTTTGGTCCCAGCTCTCTGCAGGTCATTCACTAGGTCCCCCCGTGTGGTTCTGGGATTTTTACTCACCGTTCTTGTGATCATTTTGACCCCACGGGGTGAGATCTTGCGTGGAGCCCCAGATCGAGGGAGATTATCAGTGGTCTTGTATGTCTTCCATTTTCTAATAATTGCTCCCACAGTTGATTTCTTCACACCAAGCTGCTTACCTATTGCAGATTCAGTCTTCCCAGCCTGGTGCAGGTCTACAATTTTGT
This sequence comes from Neoarius graeffei, assembly GCF_027579695.1. Classification (NCBI taxonomy): domain Eukaryota; kingdom Metazoa; phylum Chordata; class Actinopteri; order Siluriformes; family Ariidae; genus Neoarius; species Neoarius graeffei. Next base: position 30,734,782 of record NC_083586.1, read on the forward strand.
TTCTGGTGTCCTTTGACAGCTCTTTGGTCTTGGCCATAGTGGAGTTTGGAGTGTGACTGTTTGAGGTTGTGGACAGGTGTCTTTTATACTGATAACGAGTTCAAACAGGTGCCATTAATACAGGTAACAAGTGGAGGACAGAGGAGCCTCTTAAAGAAGTTGTTACAGGTCTGTGAGAGCCAGAAATCTTGCTTGTTTGTAGGTGACCAAATACTTATTTTACCGAGGAATTTACCAATTAATTCTTTAAAAATCCTACAATGTGATTTCCTGGATTCTTTCCCCCCATTCTGTCTCTCATAGTTAAAGTGTACCTATGATGAAAATTACAGGCCTCTCTCATCTTTTTAAGTGGGAGAACTTGCACAATTGGTGGCTGACTAAATACTTATTTGCCCCACTGTATACGGACTCAAGTAAGCATGTAACCATTTTATCAATTGAATATTAATTTCAATATTTCTATGCAGTTACATTACATCCAAAGAAACGCCTCTTTCCTCTCTGATTGTGTCACAACCAAATGCAACCATTTCACTGGATATGGACTTGCTCATGCTGTGTGTCATTTTCTTTCTACATGATGCATAATGAAATCGCAAGCCTTACATCATTCTACAGTACATCACCCATTACTCATTTCCTGAAGCTGCAAAACACAAGTCCACGAAGCTTTACTGCGGGTATGATGTTCTTGTTGGAGAACGGGGTATTTGACTTTTGTTAGACATGAAGTAAAAGGTCACCAGTTCTGCTCGATCGACACACAGGATACTATCGTATTGTTTTATTAATACTGAAATCTTCAACAAAAAACATGGTAAGATTAAGGTTTGTCCTTTCACAGTTAGCCATATCAGCATTTCTTAAAAATGAAAAAGAAATGCGAAACATATAGAGTGACCTTGTGACTGGTGGCACAATCAAATGCTGAGGATTTTTAAAGCAGAACAAAATATGTCAAGAAGAGAAAAGATCCCCATTTTGCTAAAAACATTACTCAGATTGTCCCTTTATTATACTGAATTACAGGACACGCCCCATTACCCTGGCTTACGTTCATTTCCACTGACAGCATCACATCTCCAGCTGAACTGTAATTTGAGCTTTATAGTCTTAGGACCATGAAGACTCTTCGGAGTCTTTTTATACACTGCAAATACAGTACAAGTGCACAAGACTGTCTCGAGAAACGCATACATTTTAATTAAATACAAATTCGTGATGAATGCAAATGGTCTTAAATTGCAGATTTTTACATCGGCTGTTTTGTTATTGATATACAGACCATGTATTAGTAGCTATTCTATCCACAGTCACTGGATATGAGCAATCGCGCGCTCTGATTGGCTACTCTACTACTAGGCTAATCGTGAGTAGAGGAAAAACAAAATGGCGGCGTGTGTTGCTGAACCAACCGAGGACGAAATAAAAACTACTCAAAAACAAAACCCCAAAAAATACAAAAGCAACAAAATATGGAATGAAAGTATTTGATGGCAAGAATGTACCTTTTTTTATTTTTCAAGAATTATTATTATTATCGCATTTTTTTCACAAACTGCTTCCGTCATTTCGCCGGTTTGTTTACGTTCTAAGCGGAAATTATTTTGTCGGACGTTTTGTATAAAGTTTTTATTAGTGCGGTCAAAAATGTCGCGTTATTAACGCGTTAACTTGACTCAATTTTAACGGCGATAATTTTTTTATCGCGAGATTAACGCTCTGACATGATGCCACGCCCCGCACAGCCAGAGTCCTCTGCCCTCCCCCGAAGAGCCACGGTGCTCGGCTTAGGTTTCGTTTTCCCATCGGCGGCTCCAGCCCCACTTTGCAGTGGCTGTGACAAGACGCGTTATGCTCTGCAATAAAAATAAAAAAAAACATTGGTACAACCAGTGTTCGAACTATGCCGATATTTTCGGGGGGGTCCCTTTATTCCCTTGGGGGGGTGCTTGTGCTTGTCTCAGAGTGCGGCTCTCCATCGCGCGCTCACTTCGGATATGCAAATGCTTCCCGTTACACACGATTGCTATGTCAATAAACATCATTTTGACAATATTTTAGAGACCCCCCAACATTTCCCAAATCATGTTTTCAAGGGATCTCATGTCTGTTTCAGGGGATCTCGGATCCCCCGAGTACCCCCGTAGTTCGAACGGTGAGCAAGCCCATTCACTTTTTTATGCTGATAAGAGAATTACAATGGTTTTTCATGTGACAAAAATGTGCGATTAAATTGCGATTAATCGCGAGTTAACTATGACAGTCGCGACATTAATCGCGATTAAAAATTTTAATCGCTTGACAGCACTAGTTTTTATTTATCGATTTTGCAAAAAAAAAAAAAAATGCTGTTTCTCTCAAAATCCAGTGAATGAGGATAGAATAAAACACAATCTCGTTGTACGTAGCTTATAGCCGACTCGGTGCTACGCGCCTCGTCGGCTATCAGCTCACGTACGACTCAATTTCGTGGCATAATTGTTAATTACTACGGCAATATAACCAGGAGAGAAAATATCTTAAACCGACCTGAATGTTACGTTAAACTGTTAAAAATTAATCTTTGTAGAATAATAAATGTTAATTTTTATGCTTAAGAAATAGCTGCCATCCCAATATCAGACAATAATCAAGCGATGACTTTTCTTTACCTATTCCTGTAGCCGTTTGGATCTCCTCTAGCGTAAACTCCTCCCCTTCATTAAACATGAGCAGAACAAGTGTCTGGAATAACGAGACCTGCAGCTCCTTTTTACCCTACGGAGAAAGAAAGCCAGATCAGCGTGGTAAACACACCCACATCCCAAACTGAGCGCTAAAACACCAAACTCTATGGTTAAGTTAGAGACTGACCTCCTTAAACTCAGCTTTAAGCACCGCGTGGCCCAGTGTGGGCTGCCACTGAAGCTTTCGCCCACTGTGCTTCCCGAGATAGAACGTTTTGAACACCTCCTGAAGCTTTACCATCTAAAGGGGCACAGACACAAACAGTTCTCTAGCATCGCTCGTTTACTGAGAACAAATGTACACGGCAGAAAATTTGAGCGTGCGTTTCTGTTGCGAGCACAAAGGTCGACTGTGTGGAAGAGTAGGGTTAATAAAGATTCTTTTTTGGTGCACAGGATGTACAAACCTCGGAGGGCAGATGGACATCCATGGGCGTGTAGGTGGGCCAGTAGCCCATGGTGAGGATGTTGACTGTTAGATCGATGTTGCTGGGTTCACTCTGATTCTGCATGTACTGAAGGTTGCAAGACACGGAAACTATAAGCTCAAATCACCACAAGCTAGTGTTCATCTCAACAAAAAGTACAAGTTCGATCGTGCCACAGATGTTGTGACCACATGTGACAGTCCTGATTCGGATAATAGCACTAGAAGGAACAAGAGACCCATTTTATTTATGAACTCATATAGGGGTTGGAAAGCAGAGAGAAAACAGAAGTGTGTTTGGGGAAACTCAGAAATGTGACCTTTGTGTGTTTCCATAGTTGTCTAGCTCGTAAACACTGAAGAGGGCAAAAAACCCCAAATACTGCAAAACCACCATGTCTAATCATGATTTTCCCAAAACGAAAAACAACATGATGGCTACAGCGAGGATTAAGATAAGCGTGTACCTGTTTGAACTGGATCATAATGTCTTTGGAGAGTTCCATGTCTTTGAACATGCCCTCAAGTTTGCTGGTGAACGCTGCACCACACTCTGCAAGAGACCATAAAATCAGATCACACCACATCCGACGACCATTATCTCAGTTACAGGCCGTGCCCTATTACTCTGCCTCACGTTAGTGTTTTTGTAAAACATCTCAACTTGAACTGTAATTTCAGCATGCAGTTCTTATAAGCTTGGGTCTTTTTTTTTTTTATATACTAAAAATACAAAACGCACAAGATTTTTACAAAGAAATTTCTATAAAATAAAGAAATGACTAAAATGGCCTGCAAACATCTCTAAACCTTTAGACCCATTAAAAATTCCCGGAGCCATAAATACATGTGATTATAGCAGGTGAACGATCCGATATCATTCTGCCATCCCAGATAGCAGAGTTCCACATGACACTCTGATAATTTACATCTTGAACATTCCAGCAAAGTGGCATGAATCTCTAAGATGATCTGTAAACCGAGCTCATCACAGGCGATTGGTTAAAGACTACAGAAAGCCCAGCCCATTAAAATGTGACAACGAAATGTTTAGTAAAGATTCCACAACCAAAAATATAAATAAAAACAGAATGAGATGATTTGCAAACCAGGGAAACCCTATATTTTATTAGTAATAGCACAAAGAAAACGTTGGGACAGGGGCATGTTTACCACGGTGTTGCGTCGCCTCTACTTTTAACATCATTCTGTAAACGTTTAGGAACTGAGGAAACCAACTGCTACAGCTTTGAGAGTGAAATGTTATCCTGTTCTTGCTTGACACATGATTTCAGCTGCTCAACAGTTTGGAGTCTCCTTTGGCATCTTTCTTTTTTTTTGTTTCATAATGCACCAAAATGTTTTCAATAGGAAACAGGTCTGGACTGCAGGCAGGCCAGTTTAGCGCCTGGACTCTTTTACTACAGAGCCATGCAGCTTTAATATAGTAATATGTGCAGAAAGCGGTTTGACACTGTCTTGATGAAAAGAAGGAAGACCTTCCCTGAAAAAGATATTGACAGGATTGCAGCATGTTGCCCCAAAACTTGTATACATCATTCAGCATTAATGATACCTTCCCAGATGTACAAGCTGCCCATGTCATGTGCACTAATGCACCCTCATACCATCACAGATGCTGGGTTTTGAACTGTGCACTGATAACAAACCGGATCCTCTTTAACCCGAAGATCACGGGCATCCAATATTATTTCTCAGCCTTGTCCCTTGTGTACAGAGATTTCTCCAGATTCTCTGAATCTTTTAATTATGTTATATACCACAGAGGATGTGATCCCAAATTCTTGGCAATTTCACTTTAAGGAACATTATTGTGAAATTACTGCATTATTTTCCCCCCACACAGTCTTTCAGAGTAATGAACCCCTTCCCGTCTTTACTTCTGAGAGACTCAGCCTCTCTGAGATGCGGGTCTCTTAGGTGGGTAAATTTTACACGGGGTGGGGGGGAACAAACCCATCTTGACATTTATTGGACAGCGTGCTCTTCGTTTGTCATGCCTGGATGGACAGCTTCTCCTTATGGTGACTGGCCCTTATCCTCAAAAGGGTAGAACCTCATAACCAACTGCCAGTCAGTAAATCAGGAAAGAATGTGAGTAATATCTCAAGCTTTATCATATTGGTGCCAGCTGGCATCATTTGGAACCTGCAGTACTGGTGTATTTTGTACATATTGTAAATCGGCTCTAAGCGTAAAATTCTGTTTGATTATTTGCATTACTTTTTCAAAGTTGTTGTTTATAAAAGTCTAGCTAGCTGTCACTTCCATTTTCAGCGAGCAGCTTCACTGCCGTTTCGTTTTAAACATTTGCCTAAAACGAACCACATCACAGCCTACAAAAACTCGCCATCCAACCTGCAGAAGCATATTGAGGGATGTAAACATTTTATTCCAAGAGAAAGCTTGTAATGAAGTTGTCTGTGCTTTTAGAGCTAGCGATAACATTGCAATAGCTATGCAGTCTGGTTAGTCAAATGACTTTCCATGGATTTGCCCGCCAAGTTGTCCACGGCTAACGTTTACACATAGCTAGTTAATTCGGACACTGTTAGTTAGCATGTAAAAACAGAGTTACGCTAACATGAATAACGTTAACTTATCTGAAGTCCTTTCAGAAATGTGTTTTAGCATAATCTTGCCAAATAAACAGAATCTAGAAATGTTCCTTTTCTAGTAGCGTTAGCTACCCACTATGATTTTGAGTTTGAAAAGAGTTAGCTAGCATGTCAGGTGGAGCTTCACTGACTAGCTAGCTTAACGTTAAACCACCATGATTCCACAGGCAGATTCATATGTGCACGAATACATACACTTACATGCGCGCACACACACGTGAGACCTGTGAGATGGACAGTATCGTACTAGTCACCCGCAACAAATTGCTGGAATTTTTTGTTTTGATGTCAGATGATGGTCTTGCTTAAAGCAGTGTTGCTACTGGGCAGTTATTAAGCTCGAGATGTGAACCTGGATTTAATCAGGTTGGATTGTCATTATGTTCTGAGCAAGCTGCATTTACAGCTATTCCACTGTCTTCCTGATTAACATGCACATGCATGTGTGCACACGCTGCCAGAGCTGGGTCAGAACACTACCATGCTGCTTTGTGGGGGGTGTGGAGGAGTGTTACAATAAATAAATAAATAAATAAATAAATAAATAAAGAAAGAAAGGTAAGTAAGTAAGAAAGAAAGGTAAGTAAGGAAAGAAAGAAAGGAAAGAAAGGAAAGAAAGAAAGAAAGAAAGGTAAGTAAGAAAGAAAGGTAAGTAAGTAAGAAAAAAGAAAGAAAGAAAGGTAAGTAAGAAAAAAGAAAGAAAGGTAAGTAAGAAAGAAAGGTAAGTAAGTAAGTAAGTAAGTAAGTAAGTAAGAAAGAAAGAAAGAAAGAAAGAAAGAAAGAAAGGTAGGTAAGTAAGAAAGAAAGAAAGAAAGAAAGGTAGGTAAGTAAGTAAGTAAGTAAGTAAGAAAGAAAGGTAAGTAAGTAAGAAGAAAGAAAGAAAGGTAGGTAAGTAAGTAAGAAAGAAAGAAAGGTAGGTAAGTAAGTAAGTAAGTAAGTAAGAAGAAAGAAAGAAAGAAAGAAAGAAAGAAAGAAAGAAAGGTAGGTAAGTAAGAAAGAAAGAAAGGTAAGAAAGTAAGAAAGAAAGGAAAGAAAGAAAGAAAGAAAGAAAGAAAGAAAGAAAGAAAGAAAGAAAGGTAGGTAAGTAAGAAAGAAAGGTAGGTAAGTAAGTAAGAAAGAAAGGTAAGAAAGTAAGAAAGAAAGGTAAGAAAGGTAAGAAAGAAAGAAAGAAAGAAAATGACAGTGGCTCTTTTTCAGTTCAGTTGTGTTTCAGTTTGTAGCGTTCTACCAGGTGTTTATTCTACAGGTTCTACAAGTTAGTCAGTAAATCCAGTCAGTTGTTTCAGAGGCGTTAGGTTTTGTAAGCGTTGTGGCAATAATACAACAATGCATTGACAGAAAATGTACTTTTAATACTTAAGTATTTTTAAAAGGAAGTACTTCAGTACTTTAACTTAAGTAAAAATTTGACTGGACAACTTTCACTTGTATCGGAGTCACATTTGACCAGCGGGATCTGTACTTCGACTGAAGTCATGAAGTTGGGTACTCTGTCCACCTCTGGCTTTCGCCATTTTAAAAACCGCCAGACGCTAATGGTGCTCATGCACATTGTTACAGAACTACTTGATAAAGTCTGTGTGTAGAAATAAAAATAGTAAATCTTAACAAATTCAACCTAAACCCAAGTTCACGATTAATGAACTGAAAAACCGTTTGAATTGGTTTGGGTCAGGTGTTGAGTGCAGTTTATAAGACAGGCATTCAGAGCAGTTGATATCTGGGCTTTCCTGTGTTAAAAGCAATCATGGAACACAGAGCAGCCCTTCGCTGGTCAGCTTTTAGGCGTATAGTTTAGGCGTATAGTTTAGGCGTATAGTTTAGGCGTATAGTTTTGCTCAGTAAACTTGCAGCAGCTTGAAAGCATCAGGAATTGTTGCACAGAGTGAGTAAGCACTGCAGACACCCTCAGCTCTGGTGTTAAACCACAGCTGCTCAGAGACTTCCTGTTCACAGTCATCATGTGCTCTTGAGCTTTTTGTTTCTGCTGTGTTGGGAAATCGCCCAGTGGACTTTCCGTCCTTGACTACAACTCTGTCAAGAGTATTTCCTCCTCCTTTCCCTTCTCGCAAACTGGGTTTCGCCAAACGGATTGCCCAAAAGCCAAACAAAGAAACACTCTTACCATGCTTGAGTTTGGACAGCATGGATTTCTCAGCATCCACAGAGGCACTTTTGCCCACCAGCAAGCGCTTTGCGAGGTCTTTTTTGTAGAATGCTTCAAACACGTCTTTACCTGCAGAGAAAATACAACAGCGCTTTTGGAAGCAATGCTGGAAATTGTACCTTCTTGGAAACATTGATATATGCTAGGGAATAGATTTATACAGAGCAGTTCAGTTTCTAAATAAGCAGTTGCGCTATTACCGTGAATAAAGCGGAAGATGATCATGATCTTGTCGAGGATTCTCTCCAGCTCCTCTTCTGTGGCCTCTTTGTTACCAGCGCGTAGTTTGGAGTCCACATACTTGGCTGCAGGAAATCACACAAAATCTACGTGTATTTATCCAATTTGCACAATTATCCTCAGCAGGTCTATTTCACCCTCATGATTCTCATGTTGCCTGGCAGTCAGGAAGTACTGTCCTGTACATTTATTGTAGAACGGTGCTTGGAAGTCTGTGAACCCTTTCCAATTTTCTGTCCAAATATGACTCAAAACATCATCAGATTTTCACACAAGTAGATAAAGAGAACCTAATTAAACAAATGAGGAAAAAAAAATTATACTTGATCATTTATTGAGGAAAATGATCCAATATTATACATCAGGAAGTGGCAAAAGTATATGAACCTATAGGATTGGCTAATCTGTTAACCTGAAGGTGAAATTAGAGTCAAGTGTTTTCAAATCAATGGAGTGACAGTCAGGAGCGAGTGCTTGCCCTGTTTTAGCGAAGCTCCATACTTTTTTTTTTTTCTCTTCAAGGACAGAATGAAACAAATTAATACATACACATGACATACAACAGAAACACTGACGTAACATTAACAACAGTTTCAAAGGCTGGACAGTACTACTAATATGTTGACAGAGAGATGTAACAGGACACATGGAGACAAATTCGACAGAGATAAACAAGAGCTATATTGCTGTATAGGGGAGGCTGGGTGGGGTTGGTTAGGGGTAATGAATGTGCATGTGAGATGGAGGAGGGTAGGTGGGGGGGGATTTGGAGGGGTTTTGGGCCTTGAGTTATGGGTGGAGGGACAGTGTGTGTATGTTGGGGGGGGGGGGGGGGGGGGGGAGTTTGTGATAGTGAGCACATGTGTGTGAGTGTATATAAGCAGTGCTGGTCTAGTGTCGGGCCAGGGAGAAAGAAGCTGGATCATAATGAAGGGGGGGGGTATTATTTTATTTGCTAATCCTTTGTGTTAGTAAATTTTTTATAGATAGTGATTCTAAAAATAATAGTTCTTTAATAGTTAATTACAATGACTACGTGAGCACCTGTTCATGGCTATGGTGCCAGCCGCCCCTGCCCAAGCTAAGTCATGATAGGACGACAGAGGGGAGGGGGAGGTACTGCATGAGGCAGGGCTCCGGGCCCCCACACACCGACACCAGCCCCCCATAACCTCCGCACAACACGCCCTACCTATCCTATACATGACAAGAATGTGTGCCTTCTCTAAAGTGTACTGGATTAAAAGAAGAGGGCATGCAGGGTGAAAACCTGCCCAGATCTCCACCTACACGCCCCCCGCACCCTATATAATCAAAGATATAAGCCTCCTCTAAAATGTATTTGCATTAAAAGAAGCGAGGAGTGCAGCGAAGCACCTGCAGAGGTTTCCCACATGCACTCCTCCCCTGCCCTAGTCTATCATGTTGTTCTTGTTGAAGGTGGGCAAATGGTGTGTGCTTCCTAATGTGTAGAGCATTTAAAAGAGGATAAGGTGCGCTGTGCAATACCAAGAATAGGCAGGTATCAGAGTGCATGCGTGGGGTGGGCGGGGCGCTGAGAGGACCTTAAGCGAAGCTCCATACTTAAGAGAATATGGTCATGCGGCGACGTGATTTTTGATGGCTTTTGTGACCGTACGAACGACGTACACGTACCACCACAGGGAACCTGATCATAAGTGCAAGCCAACGCATCTCATAAAACACTTGACCACCGGATAACAAAATTTGTATCTTTATTTACATAAGATGCTTTTTAAAAGATAATGTGTGACTATTTACTAACACATTTTATGGAAAGTATTCACAACTTATTATAAAACTAGTTAAAACAGTTTTTAGTTCACTAGCTTGTTGGACAACTGACGGTCATGTCAAGTTTGATATTGGGTATATAGAGTACTGATGTACAGTGAAAGTCCTGGTTCACTGCTGTCCAGCAGAGTCGCACCATAATAAATGTTGTGGTGTTGTTTCTGGTGCATGTCATGCAGTCAAAGAAAGGAATAAATATAGATTCGTAACTGTGACACGCATCTCATTATTGGCATCACTGTCACAAGACAGACAATGCAGCAATTTATTGTTGTGAAACACACTACACTACACGGTTCGACGGTTCATATGCTATTTTTTTTCACGGTCCGGTTTCCATCAAATCGTGCGCTCTGACTGGCTCGCAAGCGGTCCGGAATCCTATGATCCGGACCCCGGTTACGGACCTTGGGTGACTCGCTCGTTCACAAACAACAACAACAAACATAGTAGGAATTTTTTTTGTCAACATTTATTTTTGCATTTCTCAGTAATAATCGCATTAATTTTACAGCATGGATAGCGATAACCACAGTGTTCACAGCGAAAGCGAGTTTTACTACCCTGATGAAGACGAAATAAAAGAAAACATTTCAGGAGAAAGCTAAAAACCTGTAACTGCTGCTAACGCCGAGCAAATCCAGCAGTTTATTGAGGAGCAAAGGGCAGAAAATACAACAAAAAAGACGACCTACGACCTCAATGTCTTTGGGAAGTTCTGTCGAAACCTAAATGAAGGTCGAAAGGTGGAAGACATACCTGGCAAAGAACTAAACATGTTGTTGTGCAACTTTTTCATGTCCGCAACAACAACAACAAAAAAATGGCAGTGTGTATGAGCCGTCCTCGCTTACGTCTTTCCAGAGAAGTATCCAGCGCTATCTGAATCAGGTTTGTTCTAAATATGGTTTCCCTTTCGGGCACTCTCATTTTCTGTTAGAATTTGGGAAAGAAAAAATTCATATATATTATTTACCAGCTTAAGGTCGGTCCGTATCGTGAGCAATATTTTCAAGACCTCGGTCACGGTATTTCATAATACGGACCTCCCAGCTGGTAAATAATATATGTGGACACGGGCGTTTTACTGGGAAATACACCACTCATATTTTCCAAACGAGCTACATCCGGGACATGGAGAACCAAAACCATGACAAATCTTTATGTGTCACTCGTGAGGAAATTGATGAATTGCTTTGAGAAAATTGGATACTTTGTTTGTGAATATGTTTATATAATAAAAAGAACACCGCATGTTCGCTTGAAGACAAAGTTTATCTTCTTGTGTTGAAAAACTTACATTTTTCATAAGAAATACATTGCAGATTTGAGTGGCATACTTCCTGATATCTTCACTCCAATGACATCACATTTATGCGTTATGTTTGGGGAAAGGAAAACACTGCATTCCAGCATGAGAACCTTATCCTATCTGTGAAACATGGAAGTGGTAGTATCATAATCATAATGGGCCTGCTTTGCTGCATCTTGCTGAATTCTAAAGCGGTGTTTCTCAACCACTGGGCCACGGCCCAGTGCCATCTTAGTGGGCCATTAATTTTTTTTTCAAGTTTAAAGCCAAATACTAAATAGTTCAGGATGTCGTAGGGTCCTAAATCCGGTAGCTGGTTCGCCGAACACTTTTCAAGTGGAATAAATACGTCTGTGGGTAAATTAAGAACAACAAGCCTTTATCTTTGTCACATTTCTCCTCTACATTTAACTCACGTGTGCACGCACACACAGAGCGTATGCAGAATAAATAAACACGTTTGTGGGTAAATTATATGGATCTGTGATGCCTGCTGGAAGACAAGAGCAGGGAGGATTGAGAATCGAGTGGCTGTGGTTGGTTTACACCCGATACTAAAACTTGTAGCATCCTAGCCAACATCTCAAAGACTCGTACACAAAGCCCAGAAATTCCTCCTCACCCGGGCAAAAATGATACAGGATTTATCTTACAGTGTCTTGATCCCCAGATCTTTAACCCAGCCACGTATAAAAAGTTGTTTCCCTCCACACTCTTCCAGGTTTTCATGTGTGTGTCCGTGTAGAACGATGTCTGCAGCACCAGGTAGTTTGAGATGTCAGGGAACTCAAAGGATGGATAATTTTCCAACTCATAATGAATGAATAACTTTATTTAAATACAATAAGTTGATCAGCAGAGCTGGTGGGGTCAAGCATGTACAGATACAAATAATTACAAATACAAAAGACTAAAAAAAATCTATACAATCTTAAAAAAAAAAAACCCTTAAAAATCTGTTGATTATCTGTTAATTATCCTCACATTAAGTTAATTAATAGTATGCTTAAAGGCGTCACGCAGTGGCGATAAAAGTCACATTATTCTGCACCAGAATGCTTTCGAGATTCGAAATAAATTGACCGTCGATTTTTCAAAAGCTTCCCGCGGTTGTAATCGGTCCTTATTTGGTCATGCCCATCACTTGAAATTTCCCGCGTTCGCAGCGCCCCCTCTCGGTCAATGGAACAGCTGCGTGACGTCATACCAGTAACCACTCGGTGCAGTTGCAATGGCGGACACACCAGAAAATAGGAGCGATGCTGAGGAAATTAGCTTTGATTTTACCGATACAGAAGAAGAAAATGGCCCACAAGTAGAGATTTTGACAGCTGAATGTCCTGGTGGTATCCAGCCTTACAGATTTGAACCTGAGTGCTCATCTTCAGAAGAAAATGAGGACAGTTCTGACGACGACAGAAACGAAGACGAGAATGAAGACCGGCGACTTGAAGACTTGTTTTGGTTGGTTTCTCTGACTAAATCACTACTTGTGTGTATTTTTAAAGACCATTTCCACTTGAATTAGAATGCTGTGTGATTAATCTATGATTATGTGTAATACTGATAGCTGTAGGGGGTGAAAGTATAGCTAGAAAGATTGAATTCTAGCAACTTGACAGCTTGCGATCTCGCGAAATGCAGTGGGCCTTCTGATACAGTAGACCCCTTCATATTCCAGTTTTCATCATTTTCCTTTTATTGCGGTTGATTTTAACTTGATATTCAGTATGTTATAGGCTGGGAGTATTGAGCTTTGTATTGTATTGTTTAGTAAACGTACAATCGTCAGTAATAAGTGATAATTATTAGTTAAAGGCAGCTCTGTGGCATAAATCTTTCAATTAATCTTCTGTCATCCATTTGCTAAAATTATGTGCCACATATGTTATCAAGACAACACTTCATGTGACAAAGAAAGATATGACAAATACATAAATGTATGAAAATCATTTTGTACAATTAATGATTGATACATAGAAACACTTAAAACATGTGTTTAAAAAATTTTTTTTTTTCTATCAATACCTAGCCATGACCTTGAAATCAGATCCATTGATAACAAAAGTCACAAATAGTGTTCAGTGTTCGTTGTTACAGCCAAACACAACACACCGATTAGGCATTTTGTATCACAGAATATTAATACATCATTTCATAGTGTTTTGAGTGTTCAAAACTATCCACAAACTGAATAAATCCACAAAATCCGCAATGTAAACAACTCTGGTAAACGCACGCTATAGAGAAAACGTGGCGACAGGCCAGCATCACCCAAGGGAGGTTACTGGTATGACGTCACACATAAGTTGACCTAGTTAACGGCTGGCTGCCTAAATTTGGCTGTGCGCGTCAACTTTAAATGCTTGTAGCGGGCGCATCGTGACACTGAGATCGCGGGAAACCGAGGGGCTTGAATAACCCACCAAACCCGACATTTTGACACATGATATAGCCTGATTGCTGAAATTACCGCACGACGCCTTTAACTACTGTGTTTGTATTTAGCTCTGGCCACAATAGGATCAAAATTTATTCTACTAATGCCAAATTTAGCTAGTAAATTTTTCTTTTATAGGAAAAATCCTTTGTTAGCATGTAAAGATCTAATCCCATTGAGTGAACTTCTTGGTTTTAATAACTTGCTTGTTTTGCTGAACACAAACATGGCAATAAGTTCTTATATTAATGGACCAGACTCCACTTTTGGATCATTAACCCCTTTTGACTGAGAATGCCCTGCATGCATGGGTTTATTTTGGCTTCTGGCACATCCATACAGTTTTAAATACAATACCTACAATTGAAACCAGTTTGTTTTTATTGCATTTATTTAATTCCTGGACTCCCATCTGTAACAGGGACTGATGTTGCATCCCATTAATGCACTTTATAATCAATCAATTATTAAATTCTAATAGAATAGATGAGCCAAAATAATTGGGGATCTTTTTTAATGGGCCCCGACTCGTTACAAGTATGAATAGGTGGGCCTTAAAGTGAATATCACAGGTAAATTCAGGAGCAAGATCAATGTAATTCTACTATTTTGTATTAAACTTTGGTCAAATATCTGTCACATTCTGCATTCTCTGCAATTTTTTTTACCTTGCGCAATACCAGAAAAATTCATCTGAAATCAAGCCATTTGAGGCGAATTGGTCCGCCTCTGAAAAAACTTGGCGTTTGGATTTCCCGGCAAACATTGATTTTCGTGACGTCGCGTGTGGGACGCCTCCCTCTGAATCCTACGTCAGCGCTGGTTTGTTTATGAGAAAACGACCTGGTGGTTTTCTGCAAATTTCTTCAACGTTATCGCGTAATTATTAAAATGGTGAACAGATGTATCGTAGGAGGGTGTAGCAACACCAATCTTGATGGGATTAGTACTCATCGTTTCCCAAAAGACCAGACAATGAGAGAGAAATGGGAGCATTTGGTCTACACAGGCTGTGCACTGAAACCGTGCAAAGCTCGCGCAGCCTGCTGGCGCTTCTGCAGGTGACGTCACGAATCTGGCTCCAGACTCCCTTGGGATTTTTCCAGACGCGTTTTATTTTATTTTTTTCTGCTGTAGACAGATGGCCAAATTGACAGATTGTGCAAAATTACCCTTCTGGATGAGTGTGTAAAGGGACATACTTTCATATAAAAAAAACCCCCCGAAACTGGTCCAGAATATGCACTTTAAAGCAGAAAAAGGTTGAGAACCGCTGGTCGAAAGGAAAATATGAGGATATCTGTGAACTGAACCTCGTGTAGCAAGAACAAAGTTGGACCAAAGAATGGTTAAAGAAGAATAAAATGCATGTTTTGGAATTGCCAAGTCAAAATCCTGAACTTAATCTAATAGAAACGTTGTGTGAGCAGTGCACACACCTTGCAGCTATTGCTGCACAAGGGGCTCACACCAGATACTGAAAGCAAAGGTTCACATACTTTTGCCACTCACAGATCTGCAATATTGGATGATTTTCCTCAATAAATAAATGACCAAGTCTAATATTTTTTGTCTCATTTGTTTAACTGGGTTCTCTTTATCTACTTTTAGGACTTGTGTGAAAATCTGATGATGTTTAGGTCATATTTATGCAGAAATATAGAAAATTCTAAAGGGTTCACACATTTTCAAGCACGTCCGTATGTCCCTTTGTACCAGTCTTACATTGTTGCACCAGATGAACCTGACTGGACTGGGTTATCAAATGTCCAAAGCATTCCAAAGATACAGAGCAAAACTGCTTATGACCAAACATCAATAGCTTTTAATGAGCAGAGCAGAGACTCGTGTATGAAAGAAAGTGTCATGTTTCACACGAACAGCTCTTGCAAATGTGCGACACTGAAAACCACATACACAATCAAGATGAGATCTTGAAACATTGAAAATGTATGTAAAATATTTAGAGCAGCTATTATATGTACAACCCCAATTCCAAAAAAGTTGGGACGCTGTGTGAACTGTAAATAAAAACAGAATGCGATAACTTGCAAATCATGGAAACCCGATATTTCATTGAAAATAGTACAAACACAACATATCAAATGTTGAAACAGAAATTTTATTGGTTTTTGAAAAATATATGCTCATTTTGAATTTGATGTCAGCAACACATTTCAGAAAAAGTTGGGACAGGGGCAACAAAAGACTGAAAAAGTTGTGTAATGCTAAAAAAAAAAAACCAAAAAAACGAATTTGTTTAATTGGCAACAGGTCAGTAACATGATTGGGTGCTAAAAGAGCATCCCAGAGAGGCGGAGTCTCTCAGAAGTAAAGTGTGGGTGGTAGAAAGGGGCAACTGGACTTGCTTGAAGATTCTTGAAAACGTTTCACCTCTCGTCCGAAAGGCTTCCTCAGTTCTGTCTGACTAATAGGGAGTATCAGATATTTATCCTCTCCTGGATCAGAATCAGAATTCTGATGACCAGCTCATCTAAGGTGTCGTTGAGGCATCATGTTGGTGTGGGTCACTGGAGGCTGGGTGTGAACGGCGAGTCATTAGGGTGATCAAAGGATTGCCCGTTAGGGTGATCAATGGAAAGCTGACTCTGGCTACATCCACACGACAACGGCAACGAGATGTTATTAAAAAAAAAATATCGCGTCCACATGGGCAACGGATCAGTAAAATATCAGGTCCATATAGCAACGCAACGCTTGCTGAAAACGATGTAATACACATGCCACACCTCTAGGGGCGCTGTAAGACGGTCCCATCGGAGACACCAGAACAATAGAAGTAGTAAGGACGCATGCGCATAAACTATTATGTGCGAGACTTCATATTAGCCACAAAGCTGGAAAAATCTGTTCGTAAAATTACATTATAATGACCAAATACAATGAAAAGTATTTTTCCAGTCTCACCTGTGATCTCGTTTGGACGGTAAACCTGTTGGTACAGTTAAACGCAGCACATGAATGAGGCATCTTTATTCTCCGCTTTGACCCATCCAATATGGCGGTGAGGATGACGTATGATTCTACGCGGAAGGCGGCGTCTTTAATGGTCCAGAATAAATTGAATGCTACACGTTGATGGATTAATTTGTTCTTCTACGCCCTTTTTGAGGAATGTATTGTAGGACTTAAACCAACATCTGAAGAGGTGAGATCGCTCCTTTTTTTCCCTATTTTTGCTGGCGGGATTGACTCTGCCCTAAGAGCTATTCTCTCTCTCTCTCTCTCTCTCTCTCTCACTTTGCACCATTACACAATAAATATTCACAGTGAAAATACTTTGTAAGCGCGTTTCATGAACCAAGTTATAGGATTTGTTGACAACTCGCATCGAGTTCGTTACACTTCTACCTGGCGTGAAGCACATGTGGTTGTGACGTCATCGTAAACAAATCCGTTCGACTCATCCAGACGACTTCGCAACGGCGCCGTTGCTAGATCTTTCCACTCTGGAACCCGTTCTCAAAAAGATTGCGTTTTGGGGCAACCAAAACACCGGTGCCGTGTGGACGCCAGGCCGAAACGATAAACAATTTTATCGGATTCACCTGAATCCGTTGCCGTGTGGACAACGGTGAGTCACCGAAAACAGCTGGGTCCTGGCATACACCCAGCCGTCTGGGAAGAGTGTCCAAGACCGCATTGTAGATGGGTGATAAATGATGTCTTAGACCCCCACCTCTGTTCAGTGATGGCCGTTCCAGGTTGACAAAAATGGCTTCTTTAACTCCTCGCTCATACCAACGATCCTCTCTGGCTAAAATGCGTACGTTACAATCCTGAAATTAGTGTCCTTTGTTGTTAAGATGAATGTAGACAGCCGAGTCCTGGCCTGAGGAGCTGGCTCTCCTGTGTTGAGTTTGGGGATCACATCATCTATGGTACATAATATCATTAAAAGATTCAGAGAATCTGGAGAAATCTCTGTATGCAAGAGACAAGGCTAAGAACTGACACTGGATGCCTGTGATCTTCAGGCCCTCAGGCGACGCTGCATTAAAAGCAGACGCGTGTCTGTAGTGGAAATCACTGTATGGGCTCAGGAACACTTCAGAAAACCATCGTCTGTGAAAACAGTTCATTACTGCATTCACAAATGCAAGTTAAAGCCAGATATAAACAATATCCAGAAACAGCACCACCTTCTTCTGGGCCTGAGCTCTTTTATGATGGACTGAGGCGAAGTGGAAAACCGTCCTGAGGTCTGACGAATCAAAAGTAGAAATTCTTTCTAGAAATCATGGACACCACGTCCTCCAGGCTAAAGAGGAGAGGGACCATCCGGTTTGTCATCAGTGCACAGTTCAACAGCCAGCAACTGTGATGGTATGAGGGTGCATTAGTGCACATGACATGGGGAGCTTGCACATCTGGGAAGGCATCATTAATGCTGAATGATATAAACACGTTTCAGAGCAATATGCTGCCATCCAGACAAAATCTTTTTCAGGGAAGGCCTTCCTTCTTTCAGCAAGACAACGCCAAACCGCTTTCTGCACATATTAAAACTGCATGGCTCTGTAGTAAAAGAGTCCGGATGCTAAACTGGCCTGCCTGCAGTCCAGACCTGTCTCCCACTTAAAACATTTGGTGCATTATAAAGCGCAAAATATGACAAAGGAGACCCCGAACTGTTGAGCAACTAAAATTGTATATCAGGCAAGAATGGGGCAACATTTCTCTTCCAAAACTACAGCAATCTGTCTCGTCAGTTCCCAAATGTTTACAGAGTGTTGTTAAAAATAGAGGTGACGCAACACAGTAGTAAACACACCCCTGTCCCAACTTTTCTGAAACGTGTTGCTGACATCAAATTCAAAATGAGCATACATTTTTCAAAAGACAATACAATTTCTCAGTTTCAACATTTGATATGGTGTCTTTGTACTATTTTCAAAGAAATATGATGTTTCCATGATTTGCAAATTGTTGCATTCTGTTTTTATTTACAGTTTACACAGCGTCCCAACTTTTTTGGAAGTGGGATTGTACACCTAATGGATGCTTCAAGCACAGTTCTAGGAAGTCTGGCAAAAAGTGAAAAAAAGAAAATTGCATGCAAATGTTTAATTAAACTAAACTAGTTTCATTGTGGCACGGTGGTGCAGTGGTTAGCACGGTCGGCTCACAGCAAGAAGGTTCCGGGTTCAAACATCACGGTCGACGGGGGCCTTTCTGTGTGGAGTTTGCATGTTCTCCCCGTGTCTGTAAGTTTTCTCTCACAGTACAAAGACATGCAGGTTAGGTCAAATACCCAGCCACTGGGGTTGCACAAGCCAGTGTATACTTAGTGCTGGTCCCAAGCCCGGATAGATTGGAGAGGGTTACATCAGGAAGGCCATCCGGTGTAAAAACTTATGCCGAATCAAATCATGTGGCTCATGATGATCAATGGCTTTTAATGAGCAGAGCAGAGAAAGAAAAAAAGTGTCAAGTTTCACACGAACAGCTCTTGCAAATGTGCGACACTGAAAACCACATACACAATCAAGATGAGATCTTGAAACATTGAAAATGTATGTAAAATATTTAGAGCAGCTATTATATGTACAACCCCAATTCCAAAAAAGTTGGGACGCTGCGTTATGGTGAAGCAGGAAAAAATAGCGGAGAATTTAGGGCCACATGGTCCTAAATTAATTAATTGTTCTGTTAAAAAAATTGGAAGTCTGCGATTTGAATTCAAGTACCTTTCGGTCCACTAAACA
Organism: Neoarius graeffei; assembly: GCF_027579695.1. Classification (NCBI taxonomy): domain Eukaryota; kingdom Metazoa; phylum Chordata; class Actinopteri; order Siluriformes; family Ariidae; genus Neoarius; species Neoarius graeffei. The sequence continues at coordinate 30,754,283 of NC_083586.1, forward strand.
AAATAATTGGGTGTCGGGGAAAATTCGTTTTATGACCTACACTTGAATAATCCGAAAGGCAGTATAGCTTTAAAGTGAATATCACGGGTAAATTCAGGAGCAAGATCAATGTAATTCTCCTATTTTATATTAAACTTTGGGCAAATATCTGTCACATTCTGCATTCTCTGCAATTTTTTTTTACCTTGCGCAATACCAGAAAAATTTAGTTGAAATCAAGCCATTTGAGGCGAATTGGTCCGCCTCTGAAAAAACTTGGCATTTGGATTTCCCGGCAAACATTGATTTTCGTGACGTCGCGTGCGGGACGCCTCCCTCTGAATCCTACGCCAGCGCTGGTTTGTTTATGAGAAAACGACCTGGTGGTTTTCTGCAAATTTCTTCAACGTTATCGCGTAATTATTAAAATGGTTAACAGATGTATCGTAGGAGGGTGCAGCAACACCAATCTTGATGGGATTAGTACTCATCGTTTCCCAAAAGACCGGACAATGAGAGAGAAATGGGAGCGCTTGGTCTACACAGGCTGTGCACTGAAACCGTGCAAAGCTCTCGCAGCCTGCTGGCGCTTCCGCAGGTGACGTCACAAATCTGGCTCCAGACTCCCTTGGGATTTTTCCAGGCGTGTTTTGTTATTTTATTTTTTTCTGCTGTAGACAGATGGCCTTGTGCAAAATCACCCTTCTGGAGGAGTGTGTAAAGGGACATACTTTCATATAAAAAAAAAAAAAAAAAACACGAAATTGGTCCAGAATAGGCACTTTAAGTGCTTAATTCTGACTGCAGCAGAGGAGCATCACGGACATTTTACAGCTGATATCTGCCTGCACGTCACTGTATGAGGAAATCACTCTTAGCTAGCAAGGTTTTAGAACCTGTTATTTTCACCACTGTTTTTGTTAAACTGGCACTTTATGCAACATGATACGTGCAGGAAGATAGTCCAGTAAAAGGTTTAAAAGTAAATAAAAACACTACCCCTTCATTTTGGTGAAATACATGTAAAGCTGACCAAGCGTCAAAGTATATAATAAGCAGAAAAGCCTGAAAAAGATCTTTCATGTTTTCTGGATGTGTGCTTAAAAAAAAGCCACACATGCACCCTAAAAGACTTCTGTTACACATAACTGTTCCTTGTGATTTTCTTTATAATCAGATACAGTACATCCTGAGGCATGCACGGCATTCCTGAGTGACCTCAAATGGGTCCTAACTTGTATAGCGGAGACGCTTGTTTAACCTGGTTAGACGCTCCCTGCAGTCTACAGATTGAAGAAGGTGGTTACGTTAAAGATACTGATCCTTCAATGAGAAAGTAGAATAAGAATAAGAAAGGAAAAGGAGGGTTAAAAGCCTCTTCAACTTAATGCACTAATAGGTGATGGATATTATACTGATTAATGTAGTTGCGATTTCCCCAAAAGAGAACATGACACAAGAGATCTTTTTCTGTTTTGGGTGCTGACAAGGGGCGGCACGGTGGTGTAGTGGTTAGCGCTGTCGCCTCACAGCAAGAAGGTCCGGGTTTGAGCCCCGGGGCCGGCGAGGGCCTTTCTGTGCGGAGTTTGCATGTTCTCCCCGTGTCCGCGTGGGTTTCCTCCGGGTGCTCCGGTTTCCCCCACAGTCCAAAGACATGCAGGTTAGGTTAACTGGTGGCTCTAAATTGAGCGTAGGTGTGAATGTGAGTGTGAATGGCTGTCTGTGTCTATGTGTCAGCCCTGTGATGACCTGGCGACTTGTCCAGGGTGTACCCCGCCTTTCGCCCGTAGTCAGCTGGGATAGGCTCCAGCTTGCCTGCGACCCTGTAGAACAGGATAAAGCGGCTAGAGATAACAGATGGATGGATAATTTTCTGATTATGTTTAAGCTGAACTTTCAGCATGTTTTGTAAGTTTTTGAGGGAGTAAGAAAAAATAAAAAAAATAAAATAAAAATCACACAGCCTGGTTGGCGTTGTGTGGTTGTGTAATGCTGCAACCCATCCAAGTATTCACTTAATCCAACAGAGCAGCTAGCAAACACCAGCGAAGGTCCTGTAGCGCGTCAACTAGTCCAAGGAGAGTTCATCACAACCATTACAAAAATGGAGAAGAATATTTCCAGAAAGTTATGACCGAGTAGTTGGCTCAGAAACCAGTTTAACACGCCACTATTTCAATCAAAACTCATTATTACGTGCTTATATTTCAGTCCATATCTTGGATGTTGTTACATACCGGGTGCTAAAACACTAACATAATTTATTCCCTGAACTTCTTAATTCTCATACAAAAAGGTACGCAGTGTTCCAGCCAGTTTATTTTACCAACAGGGATGCAAACGGCACGCCTTTTTCACGGCTGAATCGCGCAGATCCGATTTTTTTTTTTAGGGGGGCGTTGGAGTGTCTGATTATAATTTCATCAAAGTGAATTCTGTATTAAAATTACTAAGTAAGCAAATGCCGTTACAGTCCATGAAACATAGGAAGTATAAGGATGAGAAGAAAACAGTAAATCAGAAAGCTGCACACGTAAAGCCAATTGGCTGCGTGCCATTATCTGCTGCTGGCTGCACTTCACTGCATGCGCAAGGATTTCCATCAGTCCAACGCTAGTTACGTAATTGGCTTTACGTGCGCAGCTTTCTGATTTACTGTTTTCTTCTCATACTTACACTTCCTATGTTTCATGGATTGTAATGGCATTTGCTTATTTAGTAACTTTAATATAGAATTTACTTTGATGAAATTATACAACCCCGATTCCAAAAAAGTTGGGACAAAGTACAAATTGTAAATAAAAATGGAATGCAATGATGTGGAAGTTTCAAAATTCCATATTTTATTCAGAATAGAACATAGATGACATATCAAATGTTTAAACTGAGAAAATGTATCATTTAAAGAGAAAAATTAGGTGATTTTAAATTTCATAACAACACATCTCAAAAAAGTTGGGACAAGGCCATGTTTACCACTGTGAGACATCCCCTTTTCTCTTTACAACAGTCTGTAAACGTCTGGGGACTGAGGAGACAAGTTGCTCAAGTTTAGGGATAGGAATGTTAACCCATTCTTGTCTAATGTAGGATTCTAGTTGCTCAACTGTCTTAGGTCTTTTTTGTTGTATCTTCCGTTTTATGATGCGCCAAATGTTTTCTATGGGTGAAAGATCTGGACTGCAGGCTGGCCAGTTCAGTACCCGGACCCTTCTTCTACGCAGCCATGATGCTGTAATTGATGCAGTATGTGGTTTGGCATTGTCATGTTGGAAAATGCAAGGTCTTCCCTGAAAGAGACGTCGTCTGGATGGGAGCATATGTTGCTCTACAACCTGGATATACCTTTCAGCATTGATGGTGTCTTTCCAGATGTGTAAGCTGCCCATGCCACACGCACTAATGCAACCCCATACCATCAGAGATGCAGGCTTCTGAACTGAGCGCTGATAACAACTTGGCTCGTCCTTCTCCTCTTTAGTCCGAATGACACAGCGTCCCTGATTTCCATAAAGAACTTCAAATTTTGATTCGTCTGACCACAGAACAGTTTTCCACTTTGCCACAGTCCATTTTAAATGAGCCTTGGCCCAGAGAAGACGTCTGCGCTTCTGGATCATGTTTAGATACGGCTTCTTCTTTGAACTATAGAGTTTTAGCTGGCAACGGTGAATTGTGTTCACAGATAATGTTCTCTGGAAATATTCCTGAGCCCATTTTGTGATTTCCAATACAGAAGCATGCCTGTATGTGATGCAGTGCCGTCTAAGGGCCCGGAGATCATGGGCACCCAGTATGGTTTTCCGGCCTTGACCCTTACGCACAGAGATTCTTCCAGATTCTCTGAATCTTTTGATGATATTATGCACTGTAGATGATATGTTCAAACTCTTTGCAATTTTACACTGTCGAACTCCTTTCTGATATTGCTCCACTATTTGTCGGCGCAGAATTAGGGGGATTGGTGATCCTCTTCCCATCTTTACTTCTGAGAGCCGCTGCCACTCCAAGATGCTCTTTTTATACCCAGTCATGTTAATGACCTATTGCCAATTGACCTAATGAGTTGCAATTTGGTCCTCCAGCTGTTCCTTTTTTGTACCTTTAACTTTTCCAGCCTCTTATTGCCCCTGTCCCAACTTTTTTGAGATGTGTTGCTGTCATGAAATTTCAAATGAGCCAATATTTGGCATGAAATTTCAAAATGTCTCACTTTCGACATTTGATATGTTGCCTATGTTCTATTGTGAATACAATATCAGTTTTTGAGATTTGTAAATTATTGCATTCCATTTTTATTTACAACTTGTACTTTGCCCCAACTTTTTTGGAATCGGGGTTGTAATCAGACCCTCCAACGCCCCCCCCCAAAAAAAATCGGATCTGCACGATTCAGCCGTGAAAAAGGCGGCATCCGCCCAAAGGCGCGCCGTTTGCATCCCTGTACCAAAACCAAAACTTCTACCCTGCTCTCAAATACTACGCTCATAAAAGCGCCCTTGACATACATTGCGCCACAGAAAGAAAGTGTGGTTTCACGAGGACTCACGAATGATATGGCCTTCCAGTGGAAGTAATGAACGTTGACCGATCACGGCACGCTATCAGAGTGGGTCATCGTCATGCCCTGTCGACCATTTTGTCTCATTAGTGAAGCTCCATACTTAAGAGAATATGGTAATGCGTCGACCTTTTGCAACCGAACGACGTACGTGTAACAGCACAGGGAACCTTCATTGAAAAGTTAAGATGGGACAAGTGTATGATAGGATTGTTTTCAATAGGCTACTCAATGCAAGCACCGGTAGTGACTGAGCTAAAGCTTGCCACTTAGAAAATGACGGCAATTTATTGAGAACATGTTCACACTGATATTTTTAATGCCAAGTTGCAACTTAACAAAAGTGTGTGCCCCTTGCTGACACGGCCATTTGTCCTCCGCTCCAATACAAACCCCTCGACATCAGTGCTGCGTTTGACTAAATGTTTTGCGCTGTAGAAAAGGTAATGCGAGTGGAAGGCAGCGACTGGGACTGAATGTGCGGATGCTCGCGGTTAGATTTAGAATAGATTCTAATAATTCCAATTCTAGAATTTTAAACTCATAGGTTAACCGACTTTAACCGGCTAATGAGGCTCGGTGGTCGGTCAAGATTTTTTTTTAGTTTTCGCCATCCCTAGTTTCAGACACTAGTCCATCGTGCTGGTATTCGCGTCATTACTGTCGCACGATTAAAACGTGCCGGATCAGGCGGCTGGTGGGTTTTCAAAATAATAAATACATGCAAGTGTTTTTGTGATAAATCCATATTACACTGAGTGCATTTCCCACATTAATCAATACAAAGTACCTGCATCTTTCAGCTCTTTTAAATCAAGGCTGAATACTTTCTTCTTTGCCGCTGCATTTTATTAAATCAAATCTGAGACTTTTGATTCATTCCTTGCTCTGCACTCTAGCTTTGATTCTTGTATTTTATGCCTTATTCTATTGTAACTTATTTTCTATTCTCTTACTATTTTTAATTGGGCTTGAATGTCCGTTTATAATCTGTTTCTTCCTTCGTCCGTTCACCCCAACACACTTTTTTTTTTTTTCAGCGCGACCGCAATGCATGCTGGTACACATTGCTTGGTTAATGACCATCGGTTGTACGCTACTTTTCACGATGCATTGTGGGATACTTTGAGTGCACTATATAGGGTGTAATAATTCTCACTATACATTCAGACAGCACTACAGAATGGCGACCTCACTACATAGTGAGTGATTTCGGACACAGGGAAAGAGCTCGTTATAGCAGGGTTGCAGTGTAATGTTCAATGTAATACAGTTATATCGGGCCTGCTGCAAACGGAGATGTTAATTAGCAGCAAGGTCTACGTTCAGAATTAGTTTTTTTAATATAAAACCTCCTGCACTGCTTTGCAAAATCTTATATAGTCAGACTGTTTAGAAGAAGAAGGAAAAAAACCACCACCTACAGTTATTAAATTTATTCCCAGCATGTCGGCGGCTGAATGCAGGGATTCTTTCGAGATTGGTCAAATTGATGGTCGCAAATAGAACAGTAGAGAAACTGCATTCCTGAATGTATGCATTGTGTAAAACTGTTGCAGAGACAAATCACTTCAAATGCCTTTCTTAGACTACGTTCGGACTACACCCTGAAACGACCCATATACGATTTTTTTGCCCATATGCGACCTGTATCCGATTGGTTATTGACAATCTGAACGACACAGACCCGATTTTTCACATGCGACCCAGGCCGCTTGGATATGTGGTCCTAATTCCGATTCATATCCGTTATTTTCACATGCGACTGCAGTCTGACCGGACAGGTCGCATTCATGCGACCTACACGTCATCAACAAGAGACAAACGTCACTATTCTGCGTTGGCTAATCCCGCCTCTTTGGTGGAAAACAACAACATTTGTACAGTTTTCAGAATTTAAATAGACTTTTATAGAATTGATCAAGCTAATGGTGGATTTGGTAGGGACCTGGATGTTAAAGTGCTGATGACACGTTTTTGACATCTTTGGCGATGTTTTATAACATAAAAAGTAATTCCCGATGATCCATATATTAATTCACGAAGGCGCCTATTTTACGTTATGATGATAAACGCGGCTATTTGGGCAAATTTGACGGGGCTGCAGCACCCAGGAGACGAAGGAGGAGGAGGAGCTATATGACATCAGCGAAAGAACCTTCCTCCTAACTTACCAGTTTATTGTTGATGCGACAGGTGTTCAGTTTATCATTATTAGTATTTTTATTATACATTATTATACATTATTATATATATAGTTATTATGCCTTCGCGTTGTGTTGCCGGCTTTTGCTCCAAAACCCACAAGGATGGGGTAAGTTTATTCAAGTTTCCCCAGAGATCCCGAGCTGCATGCGCAGTGGGTGAAGCAAGTCAGGCGCACTCGTGACAAGTGGGAGCCCTCACCAACATCCGTCCTGTGCTCTGAACACTTCGATTTGGATTGTTTTGACACCCTTCCCAACTTAAAAGAATCTCTTGGGTGTTCAGTTCAGCACAAACGTGTGTTACTACCATCAGCAGTGCCTACACAGTGTTGCCAGATTGGGAGGTTTCCCGCCCAGTTGGGCGGTTTCAAGTGCATTTTGGTGGGTTTTGAACATATTTTGGGCTGGAAAACGTCAGCAGTATCTGTTGCCAGATACTGCTGAAGTTTTCCAGCCCAAAATATGTTCAAAACCCACCAAAATGCACTTGAAACCGCCCAACTGGGCGGGAAACCTCCCAATCTGGCAACACTGCCAGTATTCCGGAGGGGGTCTACTCGTAGCTATGCCGGATCCAAAGACAGTCCTCCTGTCAGAACACGTGTTGTGAAACGACATAAGATAAAGGTACGTAGAGCTATAGATTCTACATGATAATCATAAAGTCGGCGTGATATCAGTCATGTATTTGCTTGTGAAAGCTTGCGGCTTTCATGTAACTGCCGCCTAGCAACGAGAGGCAAAGGGTAAAGAGGGTAGGCTATCATAGATTCTATTCGGAAGAGATCAACACAATTCTAGACTCCCAGAAGAGGAAGAGCTAGCACTAGAGAGTTCACCGGCGTTTTCATGCGCCATTTCCATTGAGTAGAACCAGAGTAGAACAGCCAGTGAACCGCAGCGTGTTCTTCCGCTGACGTCACAACATGGCCGCGAGCCACGGACCCAGTTTTCTTGCGCTGTGCAATTAAAAGTTGGATATTTGCGTAACAACAGCTTCTTTTCACGTAATTATAACAGAAATCTAACATGTTTGCCATGTTGTGTAGTTTATTTAAGAAATTGCATAGAGTCATGTTCGTGTCATCAGCCCTTTAAACCATCCTGTATTACAAGATAAGATTGTTCCGGAAATTTCCAGTAATTTGACACCTTCGGTCTCATTAGTCTGCTGCCCACATTAATCAGATTATTGTGTGAGTTCCGCCGCCGCCACAAAAACCACATCGCCAGGTCTCACCTCATCTCCATGCTTTACTTGCAAACTTGAAGAGTGCGCTTTTTTTTTGTTTACGTATTACGTAGATGTGCTTATTACGTGTCAATTTGCGCATGCGGGACACTTTTGGGTCGTTTTCCGTTCATATTGGAGATCGCATACAAGTCTCATATAATTGGTAATGTGAACGGCCTAACAAAAAAATCGGATTTCACAACAAATCGGATATGGGTCGTTTCAGGTTGCAGTCTGAACGTAGTGTTAGAATTATTAACCAACTCTGATAATGTCTCTTTATATAAATATCACAGGGCTCCACCTTAACTTTTTAATCCATTTGTCCAGTCGGACAAGCAGCAAGATTTTCCACTTGTCCTGACCGTAACATTTTTATTACTACGTATTTACTATTTCAATGAAAGGAAAGTGATTAACAAAGTTGATCAAAAAGCAGGAATAGTTATCATAATCATGATGCTTTCATGATTTTTAATTTTTCAACAAAACTCAAACTTTAACTGGAACAATAAACAGAAACTATCCAACGCCCCATCATGGTGCGCGTGTTAGATCCTGTTTAAAAAAAAAAAAAAAAGATTTTGCAGCACGAGGTCTCATGTCTGATCCAGTTTTTGTCGGTGACGCGCCATTCCAGCTGAGTAAGCACACTTTGCATTTTCTCTGTGGAAATGCAGTCTAGTTCCAGCTTGTGCTTTCTTTTTAGCATCAGTGTGGCATTTATATTCTACACAATGAAGCATATGCATATAAAAACTGATAAATTTGGTAAAATACTTGTAAAACTAGCAAAACTATGATGTAAACGGAGAATATAAACAGCCGAGTTGTTCCAAGCGACCGCTACCTGACGTCATCGCATACGTCACCACCGGAGGAATAACCCATCTGGCATTTTAAAGAAAATTCATTTTTTTCTTGAACACTATTTGGTCTCTGAAAATGAAAGTTTGATTTTGGAAACCTGCGACGACTTTTACTTAAAATAAGTTTGAGAATAAATCCGCTGGAGATTAAATTTATCCGCTGGAGAATAGAATTATCCGCTGGAGAATAAATCCCTTTAAATAAATGAAACCGAACAAAACCAAGTTGGACATGATAAAGGTGACAGAACTGCGTCACGAATGAAAAAGTGGAAGCGAGTTCGGCACGGTCGTAAAATTCCCGAGAAATATTTACAAACATTTGTGATGGTTAATGTGAACCATACAAAAAAAAAAAATAAATACAAGGAAAAGTCTGAATGAAATAAAGACTCACCACAGATATTTATTTTATTGAGGTATTTGATCACCATTTCTCCGCTTTTGATGAATTCAGTCTAATAATCTATACTTCGACATTACGCCATGGTTATTTTTACACACGCAGGACCAAACTAATAAATATCGGCGGTCAGCAAGCAGCTCGGTGTGATCAGCTGTTCGTTTAGCGACAGAACGATGGAACGGTCAAGGTAAACCTGCACATGTGTACACGGACTTCCTCTGTCTGCTTGACTGCACGAAGCGAACCATTTCCTGCATATTACTTGCTCCCCTCAAATTAAATAACTTCCCAGCCACAGAATGGCCGGGGTTTTTTTTTTTTTTTAAAGATATTGTAGAAATAAACATATATCACAATGACCAAATTTCAGAGGGAACTAAATTTTATGAACTTGAAAGGCCGTCTAGCTTTAAAGTGCATATCACGGGTAAATTCAGGAGCAAGATCAATGTAATTCTCCTATTTTATATTAAATATCTGTCACATTCTGCATTCTCTGCAATTTTTTTACCTTGCGCAATACCAGAAAAATTCAGTTGAAATCAAGCCATTTGAGGCGAATTGGTCCGCCTCTGAAAAAACTTGGCATTTGGATTTCCCGCCAAACATTGATTTTCGTGACGTCGCGTGCGGGACGCCTCCCTCTGAATCCTACGTCAGCGCTGGTTTGTTTATGAGAAAACGACCTGGTGGTTTTCTGCAAATTTCTTCAACGTTATCGCGTAATTATTAAAATGGTTAACAGATGTAGCGTAGGAGGGTGTAGCAACACCAATCTTGATGGGATTAGTACTCATCGTTTCCCAAAAGACCAGACAATGAGAGAGAAATGGGAGCGCTTGGTCTACACGGGCTGTGCACTGAAGCTGCGCAAAGCCTTCGCAGCCTGCTGGCGCTTCCGCAGATAACGTCACGAATCTGGCTCCAGACTCCCTTGGGATTTTTCCAGACGTGTTTTATTTTTTTCTGCTGTAGACAGATGGCCTTGTGCAAAATTACCCTTCTGGATGAGTGTGTAAAGGGGCATACTTTCATATAAAAAAAAAAAAAACAAAACACGAAATTGTTCCAGAATATGCACTTTAAGCGAGTCTAAGAAGTTTGACCTCATCATGTAGCCTGGGCAGCGAGCCAGCTAGTATAAATAATCTGCACAGGAACACGACACTGTTAAACTCACCTCAACAGGTCTTTTACAATCGTTTACCCCGCCATGGGCAATGCTAAAAAAAGTCACTGGTACAAACAGTACAGCGTGCAACACCGGCGTTATTTTACCCCTGTTAGGCAAGAGGACACTTTCGTGTCATCTGAGGTGAAGTGGGTTTTGTATTTCCATTTTTTGGGATGCTCTGCCATGACGCTCCTGAATACACTCAACTGATGGAGACTCTGTCCGGGAGAGAAGACGTAAAGCCCAACCACAGAGAAAACTGATTGGTCTACTTAGCAAGACAGCGCAATCAGTATGTGTGCGCTCTCTCTCTCTCTCTCTCTCTCGTTCTAGATTCTGGGATATTGTATCTAATTTGCAGGCGTCAGGGAGCCGCTCTGTGAGAGACTCCTGGAACTTCTGGGAGAGTTGGGACTTGTCCCGTCAGACACGCAGACGCGGATTTGACTTGTCCGGACCAAACAAACAATGACTTGTCCCATCTCACACACAAAAGTTAAACATTCATATATTCTAAATTCATTAGTGAAATATTTTCAGCCTTTTTTGTTTTAATTTTGATGATTATGGCTTATAGCTCATGAAAATCAGAAATCTAGTATCTCAAATTATTAAAACATTTCCTAAGATCAATCAAAAAAAGATCTTCTGAAAATAATGTTCATTTATACACTCAGTACTTGGTTGGGGCTCCTTTACCATGAATTACTGCATCAGCGTGGCGTGGCATGGAGGCGAGCAGCCTGTGGCACTGCTGAGGTGTTACCGAAGCCCAGGTTGCTTTGATAGCGGCCTTCAGCTCGTCTGTATTTTTGATTCGGGTGTTTCATTTTCCTCGACAATATCTCATAGATTGTCCCTGGGGTTCAGGTCAGGCGAGTTGGCTGGCCAATCGAGCACAGTAACATCATGGTCCGCAAACCATTTGGTAGTAGTTTTGGCACTGTGAAGAGGTGCTAAGTTCTGCTGGAAAAGGAAATCAGCATCTCCATAAAGCAGGACTCAGCACCTCTCCACAGTGCCAAAACTACTATATTATTATGAGATAGTCATAATTATGAGAATTCATTTATTATGAGACAGAAAGTCATAATTATGAGATGGGAGCATGAAGTGCTCTAAAATCTCCTGGAAGACGGCTGTGTTGACGTTGGACTCAATAAAACACAGTGGACCAACACCAGCAGATGACATGGCACCCCAAATCATCACAGACTGTGGAAACTTCACACTGGACCTCAAACACCTTGGATTCTGTGCCTCTCCACTCTTCCTCCAGACTCTAGGAGCTTGATTTCCAAATCTCATCTCATTATCTCTAGCCGCTTTATCCTGTTCTACAGGGTTGCAGGCAAGCTGGAGCCTATCCCAGCTGACTACGGGCGAAAGGCGGGGTACACCCTGCACAAGTCGCCAGGTCATCACAGGGCTGACACAGACACAGACAACCATTCACACTCACATTCACACCTACGGTCAATTTAGAGTCACCAGTTAACCTAACCTGCATGTCTTTGGACTGTGGGGGAAACCGGAGCACCCGGAAGAAACCCACGCGGACACGGGGAGAACATGCAAACTCCACACAGAAAGGCCCTCGCCGGCCCCGGGGCTTGAACCCGGACCTTCTTGCTGTGAGGTGACAGCGCTAACCACTACACCACCGTGACGCCCTGATTTCCAAATGAAATGCAAAATTTACTTTCATCTGCAAAGAGGACTTTGGACCACTGAGCAACAGTCCAGTTCTTTCTCTCCTTAGCCCAGGTAAGACGCTTCTGACGTTGTCTCTGGTTCAGGAGTGGCTTGATATTACAGTAGGAATGCGACAGTTGTAGCCCCTTTCCTGAAGACGTCTGTGCATGGTGGCTCTGGATGCACTGACCCCAGCCTCAGTCCACTCCTTGTGAAGCTCTATCAAGTTCTTGAGTCAACTTTTCTTGACAATCCTCTCAAGGCTACGCTCATCCCTGTTGCTTGTGCACCTTTTCCAGCCAGCCTTTTCAGCAGTGACCTTCTGTGGCTTAGCGTCCTTGTGGAGAGTGTCGATCATCATCATCTGGACAACTGTCAAGTCAGCAGTCTTCCCCATGATTGTGGTTGTGTGTACTGAACTAGACCGGGAGATGCACGGTATTTATTCTGTTTTACTCAAACTCGAAATGAAGTACTCTAATATTTTGAGATTTTTTTTTTAAATTACGCTGTAGGCCATAATTATCAAAATTAAAATAGAAAAATGCTTGAAACATTTTCATTTACGTGTAATGAGTCTAGAATATATTAAATTTTCACTGGCTTAAAGGAACAGTCCACCGTACTTCCATAATGAAATATGTTCTTCTCTGAATTGAGACAACCTGATCTGTACCTCTCCGAGCTTTGCGCGACCTCCCAGTCAGTCAGACGCGCTGTCACTCCTGTTAGCAATGTAGCTAGGCTCAGCATGGCCAATGGTATTTTTTGGGGCTGTAGTTAGATGCGACCAAACTCTTCCACGTTTTTCCTCTTTACATAGGTTTATATGGCCAGTGATATGAAACAAGTTCAGTTACACAAATTGAAACATAGCGATTTTCTATGCTATGGAAAGTCCGCACTATAATGACAGGCGTACTAACACCTTCTGCGCGCTTCGGCAGCGCATTGATACCTGCACTCAGGACATTCGGTGGACTGTTCGTTTAAATAACTGATTGAAAATGTTGAACTTTTTCATGATATTCTAATTGTTTGAGATGCACTCTAAGCCGGTTAACTAAAGTTTCAGATTTGCTTACTTTATTTTACAAAAGTAACCTGCCTTGCCTAGTTGTCCAGTATGGCTAATTTTGCATGATAAATTCTTTGTCTATAGTGATGTGCGCAAAATTGCCCTAGACCAGTGTTTCGCAAAGTGTGGTCCGCGGACCACTGGTGGGCCACGAGAGACCTCAAGTGGTCCGCGAGGTGATCTACAAATGTAGTCAGCGTTTTCAAGATAAGCTAGCGTATGCTTTGTAACATTATTAGAAAGTTAAATTTATCCAATCTTGTTTTTAACGGCAATCAAACGGGCCTGTAATTTCATCATTATTATTATTTAAAAAGCGTTCTGCATCTGAATTTGCACCACATAAAACTTGTAGTGTGCACGTGCTCTTATTCCGCCTCTCGTCTCTAGGCAACAGTCACCTCACAAATCTCTGCCTCACAGGCTAACAGGCAGGCAGACCTGAAAACAAGCAAACGAAAATTCTGAACATATAATAGGCTAATCCTAACTAGCTTGTGTTCGTGGCGTTTTTTTTAATTTACTGAAAGTGAAACAACAAGGATGGAGAAGTGGCTGACCGGTTCAGTTAAGAGGAAAAAACCTGACACTACCGACACAAGCATCAATAAGGAGAAAATGCAAAGAAAAGAAGATTCAGTTAGCACTGAGTCCCCAACACAGGAAGAACAAGAAAAACAAGCTCGGCAGACTAAACCAACGGCAAAGGTGAAAACTATTGACATGAAATGTTCTGATTAACTGTTTGATGAATTTTAAACCTCCATACTTTTGCCTTTAAAAACCATGGAGGATATGGAATGGATAGGCCTTTAATGTATTTAGTTAACCATAATTTTTTCAATTAAAAACACCTAATACACATCTCTGTCTGTCTCTGTGTGTGTCTGTGTGTGTGTGTGTGTGTGTGTGGGGAGGGGTGTTGACAGGTGGTCCCTGAAATTTTTTGGGGGGACAAAGTGGTCCTCGGTCTGAAAAAAGTTTGAGAAACACTGCCCTAGAAGCATGAAAAATAGCCTGTGATAATCGTTGGCACTCTGCCCTCTTGGAAAGCTGGCTGGAACACTGGTACACAAAAGGAAAATTCAAAGAGTTGTCAAGCAAATGACGGATATGAATAAGATAATCGAGAACTGGGCGTCACATGCCATATAATCATTGCCACTCTTACCAATAAGCTCTGCTGGTTTGTTGGGTCTCTTGTTAATGAAGCTCTCGAAGGCCTCCTTCATGGCATTGATGAAGCCCTCGTTCCTCTGGAAGCAGCCGTAAGCCACGTTGTCCATTTTATCCTTGAAGTCCAGCAGCTCCTGCACCATGTCCTTATCTTTTTCAGGAGAGCCAACAATCTCGCCACCGAAGCTCTGCGGGAAAAAGACGATACTGCTTAGACAGGGGACAAAATGTGCAAGAGCCAATGGGAGCGCTACTAAATGATAAGAGAGGCCCAGTTAGTCGCCCCCCCCAAAGTACGGGAACGTAAGCGATGGGACTTGTATGTGTACCTTGATGTACTCTCTCCAGAACTGCAGTAATACAGGCAAACCTCCCTTCACTTTACTGAAGAGCTGGTACAGCAGAGTCAGCTCAGTCACACGGTTCTCATCCAACAGTGTACTGAGACCTGAGAAAGAGAGAGAGAGAGGAAAAGAATTTTACATGCACATCCAAGATGTCTGACTTTAAAACAAAATTCTCTGTGTATTTTCAGTTTAACAAGATCGACTATGAGCCACTGCTCACTTGCGTATCCCCGCGCTCTCGCTTACATCAGAACGCAAGCAGCCGAAGGAATCGGACACTTATGAATGTTGACTTCAACAAATAATTAACCCTGAAACAAGTAAAGAGCAGTGTCTCTCCCCAGGGATTTCACATAGCATCCTGGTAAACTGGCATTTTGAAATAGCGTTTTGCTTCTTGAAATGGTGTCAAAATCCACGCTATACGTTTCGTAAATACATTCAGTCGGTAAACAGGAAGTCGATGTGCGACAGACCTGAAAATCATAAACACGATATAGAACCCCAAGCTGAAGCTCGGTACCAAATATCAAGCGGCTGTGATTTGTAGTTGCTGATAAAAACATTACGAAATTTTATAAATCCACACTATGTTTCGTAAATACATTCAGTCGGTAAACAAGAAGTTGGTGTGCGACAGACCTGAAAACGGTAAAGACGGTATAGAACCCCAAGCTGAAGCTCGGTACCAAATATCAAGCAGCTGTGATTTGTAGTTGCTGAGAAAAGTCTTACAAAAATGTTGTAAATCCATGCTATACGTTTCATAAATACATTCAGTCGGTAAACAGGAAGTCGATGTGTGACAGACCTGAAAACGGTCTACACGGTATAGAACCCCAAGCTGAAGTTTGGTATAGAGGTCTGCGCGGGTCGGATTTTTCAGTCCCGCTCGCGCCCGCATTGTGCAGTCCCACTCCCGCCCGCGTCCGCAAAGAATTATGATTTTTAGTCCCGCTCCCGCCCACAAAGAATTATGATTTTCAGTCCCGCTCCCGCCTGCCATATTTTGTCCCGCTCCCGCCCACAAATCCCGCATGATGCAGACGTTCGCATTATTTCTCACGAAAGTTCTTGTCTTGACACAGCGTGATGGTGCCCCTCCCCCTAATTTGAGTGGATTTGAGCATAAATATCTACAGCTCACATTTGTTATTATTTACCTTGTTTCTGAATTCAGCATGTAGTGTCTCTAATAATAATAATTAGTGCTGTCAAGCGATTAAAATATTTAATCGCGAATCGCACATTTTTGTCACATAATAAACCATTGTAATTCTCTGATCAGCATAAAAAAGTGAATGGGCTTGCTTTGTACCAATGTTTTTTTTTTATTGCAAAGCAGAGCTAGCAAGAGAACCATGAGTGAACAACTCTAATCAGAGAGACAGGTTACACAGTAATGGTAGGCTTGACTCAATGTTATCCCAGAAATCCTTCCTGTAATATGCAAATTTGGCTGTCCAATCAGAGGCAGCCAAATTTGCATATTACAGGAAGGATTTCTGGGATAGCATTGAGTCAAGCCTACCGTCACTGTGTAACCTGTCTCTCTGATTAGAGTTGTAGACTAACTCAAGCAGTAAATCACTTCACTCATGGTTCTCTTGCTAGCTGGGTGTGAACGGCGAGTCATTAGAGTGATCAAAGGATTTCCCGTTAGGGTGATCAATGGCAAATTTAAGATGCCATTCCTCACTCAATCTGGCAATCTGACTCTCTCTGCAAATTTAGGCATCTTAGCCCATGTTTACATTAGACCGTATCAGCGGATCATCAGATTAACGTTTTTAAAACGATTAGTGTGCACACAGCAACAACAATACACGATTTGCGTGCACACAGCAACGCCAATACAAGGATACGCTCGGCTCCGCAGGCATCCTGCGCTCCAAATCACTCCGCCCTGAACAGCGAGTGCCCTCTGAAGGGTGCGCACTCCGGCCCTGCGCAGCTCACACAGCGCGCGAGTGAAGTGCACAAGCCACGATTCGGGACTGAGCCGCTGTGTGTGTGATCCCAGCGCATATCACTTACCACTTGCAAGTGGAAGGATGGCAAGCCTAAAGACAATCATAACTACACAATGGGCAGTATTTGCATCAGTATTTGCAGTATTTTCATACTTTTATACTCTTTAATGAAAGGTGATACAAGGTGGAAGTCCGCGCCGTTTTTCAGCAGTCGCGTCACATGACCAACGCCAGCGAATCAGGAAGGTGGATGTCACAGTGACGTTGTCCAATGAGACGCCAGCTAGAGCTCAGCACAGCGTATCCACGTATTCTCAATGTTTACACAGCACCGGAGCTGATACGATCTGGATTGAATACGTGGACCCTGGCGGATTCCCGTTTCCCGGCGTTTCCAGGCGGTTTAATGTAAACGGACAGTGCATCCGCGAAGAAAACGAGACAGATACGGTCTAATGTAAACGTAGCCTTAAAATGTTTATATTAATGCCAAATAAAATATCCAGCACAAATTATATATGATAGACATAAATTAATAATTTATAAATTTTATTTCCAACACGTTTTTAGTTAGCGGGACTGCAGCTTATCACCGCTCCCGCCCGCGCCGCATATGTGCACTCCCGCTCCCGCCCGCAATGAGCTTTCAAAATTTGTCCCGCGCCGCACTGCTTTGCGGCGGGTCCCACGAGTCCCGCGGAACTCCCGTGGGAGTGCAGGGCTCTAGTTTGGTACCAAGTGGCTATGATTTGTGGTTGCTGAGAAAAAGGGCGTTTCAGACAGACGGAGATACAAACGGACAGACAAAGGTAAAAAAAAAAAAAACAACACAGTATATCCTTCCTCCTTCAGAGCGGGGGTATAAATAATTATTATTATTTTCTTATTTATAGATTGGCTATTGTGTGATCTTGCTTTTCTTATTTCATGCCAAGGTCATCAGACAGCTTTGGTGGTTGGAATCAGGTATTTGTAGAAAAACCAGCTTAATTAGCAATAACTAAAGTACAGTCGCATTATTAGTGATTGTAAATGTAGAAAGTAGCATTGTATCTACGAGTACTAGTTGTATAGTCTGTTTAATAACAGGACACAGTCACAACAATGTACTGTATAACCGTACGATACTGTAGACGTACCTTTCTGTAAAATGGCAGTCATATGTTCACCTAGAAGCTGCTTCTCGACTGCAGAGATCAGGGGCTTCCTGTGAGAGAGAAAATAACGAACTTGTATCATTGGGGTTCATCCTGTGGGCTTTTCCAGGTAGGGCATAGGATAAAATGAGATCGATTGAAATAAAATACATATTTTTTAAATAATCAGTTTTGCATTTTCTCATACATTTTGCAAAAATACACAAATCATTCTCTGAGAAAGATTTAAGTTTGGCCCAGTTAAGCGAATACCAGTGTTTTTAAGCCTGTATCACATTAAATGTGTATTATGAAGGCTGTGCAAGAAATAAGGATTTTGGATCTACACCATTTTGTTACAGTGGCATGCAAAAGTTTGGGCACCCTTACTGAAAGTGTCCGTTACTGTGAATAGTTAAGTGAGCAGAAGATGAACTGATCACCAAAAGGCATAAAGGTAAAGACGACACATTTCTTTTCACCGTTTTCTGCAAGATGTGTGTATTATTTTTGTTTTGTACAATTGGAGAGTGAAGAAAGAAAAGGAACACCATGTGAAAGTTTGGGCACCCCAATACATTTGAGTTCTCAGGTAACTTTTACCAAGGTTCCAGACTTTAATTAGCTTATTGAGCTGTGGCTTGTTCAATTCTTCGTTAGGAAAGGTCAGATGATGCAGATTTCAAAGCTGTATAAATTCTCTGACTCCTCAAACTTGTCCCTAAAATCAACAGCCATGGGCTCCTCTCAGCAACTCCCTCGCATTCTGAATAATAAAATAATTGATGCTCACAAAGCAGGAGAAGGCTACAAGAACGTAGCAAAGTGTTTTCAGGTAGCTGTTTCCTCAGATTGTAATGTTATCAAGAAATGGCAGTTAACAGAAACAGTGGAGATCAAGGTGTGGTCTGGAAGATGAAAACTTTCTGAAAGAACTGCTCGTTGGATTGCTAGAAAGGCAAATAAAACCCCCTGTTTGACTGCAAAAGACCTTCAGAAAGATTTAGCAGACCCTGGAGTGGTGGTGCACTGTTCTACTATGCAGCGACACCTGAACAAATATGACCTTCATGGAAGAGTCATCAGAAGAAAACCGTTCCTGCGTCCTAGCCACAAAATTCAGCATCTGAAGTTTGCAAATGAACATCTAAGCAAGCCTGATGCATTTTGGAAACAAGTCCTGTGGACTGATGAAATCAAAATAGAACTTTTTGGCCACAATGTGCAAAGGTATGTTTGGAGAAAAAAGGGTGCCAAATTCCAGGAAAAGAACACCTCTCCAACTCTGAAGCATGGGTGTGGATCGATCATGCTTTGGGGTTGTGTTGCAGCCAGTGGCACAGGGCACATTTCATTGGTCGAGAGAAGCATGGATTCGAATAAATACCAGAAAATTCTGGAAGCAAACATCACACCATCTGTAAAAAAGTTGAAGTTAAAAAGAGGATGGGTCCTACAATAAGACGATGATCCAAAACACACCTCAAACTCTACAATGGAATACCGCAAGAGGCCCAAGCTGAAGGTTTTGCCCTGGCCCTCACAGTCCCCTGACCTAAACATCATTGAAAATCTGTGGATAGATCTCAAAAGAGCAGTGCATGCAAGACAGCCCAAGAAACTTGTAGAACTGGAAGCCTTTTGCAAGGACGAATGTGTGAAAATCCCCAGGTAAGAACTGAAAGATGATTAGCTGGCTACAAAAAGCGTTTACAAGCTGTGATACTTGCCAAAGGGGGTGTTACTAGGTACTAACCATGCAGGGTGCCCAAACTTTTGCTTCAGGCCCTTTTTCTTTGTCATTTAGAAAATGCAAAAAATGAAAAATTGTTTTTGCTTAAAATATTAAGGGAATGAGTCATCTTTAACTTGATGCCTTTTGGAGATCAGTTCATCTTCAACTTGCTTAACTGTTCACAGTAACAACAGCCATTTTGACCAGGGGTGCCCAAACTTTTGCATACCACTGTATATAGTTAATATCTAAACATTTTTCTGAATGGTTAAGTATTCTGAATTTCCATCATTGTCCAAGTTCAGTACCGCCTTACTTTTCCCAGATATTCAGTAAGAATCATAGACTACCTGTGCTGTTAACACTAGTGTTATGGATTTATAGAAAACCTTTGCATGAAATGTGAGCTCTGTTTTGAGACTTGGCAGCTCCTTCCCTATTCAGCACAGTGTGTTTTTGATGGTTGAAGAACCTCGAGGCGCTTTCGGACTGGAGGAACTTTTTCAAAATTCTTCGAGCTGTTGTGGCCCTTTTCCACTACCCTTTTTCAGCTCACTTCAGCTCGCTTCAGCTCACTTCAGCCCGACACGGCTTGCGTTTCAACTACCAAAAACCAGCACGACTCGGCTCGCTTCAGCCCTGCTTAGCCCCTAAAACTCGCACCGTTTTGGAGTGGGGCTGAAGCGAGCCAAGCCGTGCCGAGTGAGGTTGGGGGTGTGAGCAGACACTCCCCTGTGCACTGATTGGTGAGGAGGAGTGTCCTCACATACCCACACACGCCCCGCGAGCGCGCTGGGATCTGTAAACACCGTAAACCCGGAAGAAGGAGAATTACGAGAATTTCTGAAGCCTTATGTGCCTCGCCTCATCTATACGCTCTTGCCAGTATCTGTCCGCGTTGTCGGTAACAACAAGCCACAGCACCAAGACCAGCAACACTAACGACTCCATGTCCTCCATGTTTATTGTTTACTATTCGGGTCGTGAGACTACCGCTTAAAAGATCACTGAATCAGTGACATACAGAGCATCGTGGACGAGTTCGCGGAGCGCAAGGCTCGTCGTATGCCCTTCAAATAATGCGCGCAGTAGGCTATTGATGTTTTATTATGAGCCATGTACAGTATGTCGCCTAATGTTTTTTGTTTGAGTTACATGTTCGTTTGAAGGACTTAATGTACAAAATAACATAGTTGCACCCCGTAGTGTTGAAATTGGTAAACACAGTGCATTCAGTGAGGTTTGCACCGCCCTCCTTTTATTTCTGACTCTTCCTGTCACCGTTGCAACCTCTGAGCGCTCATTCGTATGCCCTTCAAATAATGTGCGCAGTATAGGCTATTGATGTTTTATTATGAGCCATGTACAGTATCCTAATGTTTTTTGTTTCTGAGTTACATGTTCGTTTGAAGGACTTGATGTACTAAATAACATAGTTGCACCCGGTAGTGTTGAAATTGGTAAACACCGCAGTTGCGGACATTTTGTAGCCTAAAATGATGTTATGATAAGCTTTAATAAAGGGCCCGGTCATTTGCCCCGCCCCCGGCCCGGCTCTGACTTGTTCCGCCACTGTCACTGATGTCACTGTTTGCGCTGCTTAACGACATCACGTGACGTCCACCCACTTTCGCTAACTCCACCCAATGTGTCCACCCACTTCCAGCCAGCACGGTTCAGCGCGGTTGTAGTCGAAATGCAACTCCAACAGCCCCGCTCAGCCCGACTCAGCTCGACTCGGCACGGCACGGCTCAGCCGCGTTTGTAGTGGAAAAGCGGCATTGGAGGAAGTATCCCCTATATTGAAAGTCCACATTACAGGAACTGAGACGATTATTAGTTTTTAGAACACTGTTTTGAGGGACTTTTTAAGATCCTACTTCAGGGTCGGTATTCTCCCAGCACAAGAGGAACCATGAGTGACGCAAGCGTACAGTAACTGGTCCAGACGTTGACTGGTCAAACCAATGCAGCAGCAGCCACCACCATTTTTAAAAAAATCTGTGTAAAACGTTCGCCGTGTAAACAGCAGCTCTTAACATTAGCACTAAAAGCTGAAGGGGGGGGGGGGGGGGGGGGGGGGACGACGACAAACAAAAAAACACGGACAAATGGGAAAGACAACACGTTTTTGACTCATCTCTGCGAAATATCTCATTTCATCTCATTATCTCTAGCCGCAGGGTCGCAGGCAAGCTGGAGCCTATCCCAGCTGACTACGGGTGAAAGGCGGGGTACACCCTGGACAAGTCGCCAGGTCATCACAGGGCTGACACATAGACACAGACAACCATTCACACTCACATTCACACCTACGGTCAATTTAGAGTCACCAGTTAACCTAACCTGCATGTCTTTGGACTGTGGGGGAAACCGGAGCACCTGGAGGAAACCCACGCGGACACGGGGAGAACATGCAAACTCCGCACAGAAAGGCCCTCGCCGGCCACGGGGCTCGAACCTGGACCTTCTTGCTGTGAGGCGACAGCGCTAACCGCTACACCACCGTGCCGCCTATGCGAAATATAAAAATCTTTATTAAAAACAATTTGTTCTTTCATGTCAGAAAGCTCATTAGCCTATAAAAAAAATAATCCACACTAACAAGTTAGGTGAACTTATTATAATCAATCACCACAAATTCGCTCTTTATAATGCAAAATAAAGAATTTACTGTCAGCATGTAACACTTCCTGGTTTCCCCCATTCCACAGTGCCATGGAATGGTCTGTTTCTACGGAAGCATGAAACCAAAACACATGAACGTGGCCAAGTTTAAATCCTCATGTTGCTAGCTTGTGGTTTTCAAAGCCACACAAGAACATTGGTGGACAAAACACGTTCATATGAAAAACTAGCGACGTGGCTATAGCAACCGTCAGCCGGCTTACGTCACATCAATGCTCTTGCTGGCGGTGCGAATGAAAACAGAAGAAAACCCTAGCAGGTATGTAGCTCTTGAGGAAGCTCCCCAGCGGGTATTTCCTCTCAGTGAATCCGTAGAAGCGTTTGGTCCGAAAGCACCTTCAGCCTGATGTGTGGTAGCCTGGGAAAACCTTTCACACAGTCAAACTCTGTCTTCTGGGGTTTTTTAGCTTAGGAAATACTTTTGAATGTAAAGTCAGAGTTTTCGGCTCAAGAAGCGGCTCACGGCAGCAAAGACTATGGAAAGTTTCGACTGAGCTTGTGAGGGTGTTTAACAGCACTGTTCATGAAATCAGTCAGAGATATTTTGGCTCTGATGTGCCATCTCACGTTTATGAATGTCACTTTTAGTCCTGCAGATATAAATAAGAAGACGTGGTCATCACTATCCCCCGCCACGAGCATTTTAAGAAGACCTCTTAACACCTACGACCTTATAAGCCCATTGTTTTAATATTGACTTATGATGTCATAAGTGCTAGGACACCTTCATAAAACGCTACCCAGCTGTTTTCAGTAGTATGAACACGCAAAGTTTCATTGACGTAGCTTATGTAGTTTCTGAGAGAACTTGTCCAGATCGAAACGGACGGATGGACTCGATTCCTATATCCCCCTGAGCACTTCATGGCGGGGGATAATAATAAACCATGCCGCTTGTGCTGTTGCTGCTTCTGTACATGCATACAGACACGCGGTGAATACAAACCTGCCTTAAAGGAGATGCGCAGAATCACGGCCTCAGTTTTTGTTTATAAATGCCTTGAGACCTCAAGAATGGCACAGGAATAGTTTTAAGCGTCAACAATAAATCTAATATAGTAATGTTTACAATTAAATGATTCATATAGGTAGCGGTCTGAGTGAACGACCTTGACGTCCGTAACGTCACAGCAAAAAGTCTATCGGTCTCATCACCATTTCCGCTATACTAAAACACAGAGCTGACTGCAACTCCGATCCTCCATTTTGAGCTAATTTATCGCCATGCCACGTAGATGTGTTGCTGGCTGGTGCAGCAACATGACAGAAGGTGGATTTACGTCGCATTCATGGCCCAAGAATGTTCAAACTGCAAAGATTTGGACGCGTTTCGC
The DNA here is from genome assembly GCF_027579695.1 of Neoarius graeffei. Lineage (NCBI taxonomy): Eukaryota > Metazoa > Chordata > Actinopteri > Siluriformes > Ariidae > Neoarius > Neoarius graeffei. Next base: position 30,777,875 of record NC_083586.1, read on the forward strand.
GAGAAGTTCACGGGCACATTGGGCGCCTACAAAGAGGTCTCTCCTCTGCTCTGCACATTTTACTGAAGCCTCATATGAGACCTCTGATCTGTTGAGGAGCGTTGGCTGTAAGCCCGTATTGAAAGAGGGTGCAGTACCAACAATTAAAGGAAAGAAAGTTCAGTTGCACCAGTTCTCCTGGAGTGTGAGCCAAGAGTTGTTGCTAAAACCCAGGACGTGACATATTATCGCTCGGGCAGTGACCTCCCTGCGGTTGTTGCTAAAACCGGTGATGTCCCGTTCCGTCCCTGGGTTTTAGTAATTGCCTGAGCCGAGCAGTAATGGCGGAGTACTCCATATGGAGAAAATAGAGAATAAGTGTCACAGCCGTCTGATTTCTAAACTGGATATTGTTGCCATCTCGCCCTTACGTGGAAGAAGCGAATGAACGGAGAACTGAACGAACAACTTAGTCAGATTGTTTCAAAAACAATCGGCCACAAGAAGCGAGAACACAGACGGGTAAAGCTCCGACTCTCATTTGGATATAAAACAACACGTTGTTTACCTGCATTTAGATTAATCCGTGTAACTTGTATTGTGTGTTTAATTTAGCGGTATAAGATTATTTAATTTGCTTCAGAATGTGATTGTCTCAGTTCATCTGATTATTTAATGAGCCTTTTACGTTTTATCAGTGAAAATGCATGCATGTACACGTATGTTGCATAAGTTATAACACCCATCCTGTTTTAATGAGAGCCAACCCACAATCAGTGAAGTCAAATCAGTCTTAGTTGAGCGAGTCGGTAACGGGATTTCTTACTTTCACCATCAATTTTTATTTATATGACTTTGGTCTATAGCGGTCAAAGGCCTCGGCCTTAAAACCGGTTCCCGCAGTGACGTCACGTGCTCAGGGCTGGCTGGCTCAGCGGGGCAGCTCCAATCACAACTTTGCGGTCGATTTTAACTCTCAAAAATGTATATTATTTTATTCCCATTTATGCAGCATACAAGAGTCAAGGATGGAGATACTATCCACTCAGAGATTTATTTATTCTGTGTATCTGCTTTAACTGCTACCTGGACCTGCAGGGGCAGAACTTACTGAGTGCTTTGATCTAGGTAACTGATGACACGATCGTTCTCTTCCTCTAGCCGCCGTGCTACATGGTGCAGATATTCAGGTACCTGAAGGAAACCCAAACGCACAAAACCACTGAGTTTAAATACAAAATGGTACAGAGATATCTTTTATACTGTATGGACCCTTTTCACGTGACGTCACGACAAACGCGGCCGCCATTTTGGACATGTACTACCAGTAGTTTACCACAGCCAACATTGAGGAACGGCAGCAAAGAAAGTGTTTATTTTCAGCAAGACTTCCATCATGCCACTATATTGCTGTGCACCTGGATGTAGTAACCATCAACACACAAGGCAAGGGTTATCATTTTATCGGATCCCGACGGAAAAGATGGATAGCGACATACCAACGCTTGTGTAGTGACCACTTTGTTGGAGATAAGACGAATAAAATTAGCCAGAAAAGGCATTACATTGCTGTTAACATTCCATTCTAGTTTACTGTAATTATGATCCGGCAGCTATTTACACCGGATCCAGTGTAAATAGCTGCCGGAGCCAACGTCCGAGGTTCCGGAGCGCGCTTGCTCGCGGCCCGGCCGGACGTTGGCTCCGGCAGCTATTTACACTGGATCCGGTGTAAATAGCTGCCAGATCATAATTACAGTAAACTAGTAAATACAGTTTTCTGCATCTCACTCCTTTTTCTTTTATGTTTGTCGCCTTCCTCGCATTCAAACTGATTCGAGCCGAAGTCCACTACATGTCCAAAATGGCGGTCGCGTTTACGAAGGTCACGTGACTGAAAAGGGTCTATACGAGTGTACAAATAAAAGTGCACGTTTCCCATAAGAGTACACATGCAAACATGAACCATTCGTCGATGTGTTTATGCTTACATCTCTGTCTAACATCAGTCTCTGCCCCTCAGCTGCGTACAAGCGATCCGTCTCAATCAGAAACCGGTTTTCAAAAGACTCCTTATACACCTACAAAAAGGGGGAAAAAAAAAAAGTCAGTACTACTAATGCAGTATACATTACTGAAAATGCTTGACAAGATTACATCATCACTCAGATGCAGTCTGTTCCAAAACTGTTCTCCTCATCGTGATGCAAAAATCACCTGTAGGTCTGAGAGCATGCCTAGTAAACTGCGCAGGAGACTCCGATCCACAGTCTCGCCATTCCTCTCTCGTTCGATTTGCTCCAAGATTCCCTCTACTGTCCGAGCCTGGACTGTACTGTCGCTCACAATGTGTGTGCGAAACAGCTCCAGCCCTGTGTCCCTGCAGCATTACAGCAAAAGAAACAAGAGCCATGATGACAGCGTTTCACGTTAGCTTGAAAGGCTGGAAGGAGGGTTTCTGTTTGGTTAACTCACCATATGGAGGGAAGAAGGGAGTTCTGGAGGACGTACGTGCGATCCAGAAAGAGGAAAATGCTACGGATCATGATCTGGGGGGAAAAAAAAAATATTCATAAAATATGAACATACAACCCCGATTCCAAAAAAGCTGGGACAAAGTACAAATTGTAAATAAAAATGGAATGCAATGATGTGGAAGTTTCAAAATTCCATATTTTATTCAGAATAGAGCATAGATGACATATCAAATGTTTAAACTGAGAAAATGCATCATTTAAAGAGAAAAATTAGGTGATTTTTAAATTTCATGACAACACCACATCTCAAAAAAGTTGGGACAAGGCCATGTTTCCCACTGTGAGACATCCCCTTTTCTCTTTACAACAGTCTGTAAACGTCTGGGGACTGAGGAGACAAGTTGCTCAAGTTTAGGGGTAGGAATGTTAACCCATTCTTGTCTAATGTAGGATTCTAGTTGCTCAACTGTCTTAGGTCTTCTTTGTCATATCTTCCGTTTTATGATGCGCCAAATGTTTTCTATGGGTGAAAGATCTGGACTGCAGGCTGGCCAGTTCAGTACCCGGACCCTTCTTCTACGCAGCCATGATGCTGTAATTGATGCAGTATGTGGTTTGGCATTGTCATGTTGGAAAATGCAAGGTCTTCCCTGAAAGAGACGTCGTCTGGATGGGAGCATATGTTGCTCTAGAACCTGGATATACCTTTCAGCATTGATGGTGTCTTTCCAGATGTGTAAGCTGCCCATGCCACACGCACTAATGGAACCCCATACCATCAGAGATGCAGGCTTCTGAACTGAGCGCTGATAACAACTTGGGTCGTCCTTCTCCTCTTTAGTCCGAATGACACGGCGTCCCTGATTTCCATAAAGAACTTCAAATTTTGATTCGTCTGACCACAGAACAGTTTTCCACTTTGCCACAGTCCATTTTAAATGAGCCTTGGCCCAGAGAAGACGTCTGCGCTTCTGGATCATGTTTAGATACGGCTTCTTCTTTGAACTATAGAGTTTTAGCTGGCAACGGCGGATGGCACGGTGAATTGTGTTCACAGATAATGTTCTCTGGAAATATTCCTGAGCCCATTTTGTGATTTCCAATACAGAAGCATGCCTGTATGTGATGCAGTGCCGTCTAAGGGCCCGAAGATCACGGGCACCCAGTATGGTTTTCCAGCCTTGACCCTTACGCACAGAGATTCTTCCAGATTCTCTGAATCTTTTGATGATATTATTGATTGATTACTTTATTCTGAACAATAAAGAAGATATAAAAATAAAAATTTAAATAAAAAATACAATAATCAAAACATCATCATAAACAAACAGAATAGCGTAGCCACAAGGCAATAACATAACAATGTTCAGAAAGGATTAGGAAGAAGTAATAACTTATCCAATCCTAACCCTCTATACCACCGCTAATCAAATGTCACTTTCCACCATAATAAACTATATATACACAAAAGAAAACAAAAGCAATAAACAAAAAAGAAAACATACCAACATACCAAAACATGGTATAATATCGACCAAATTAAATCATATATACAGATACTTATGTTATGCATATAGACACACATACAATACATATATACAGTACATACACATACCTATAACTATACACTAAATACAAGAAGACCAGTCACAGACTTACTCTCAATTTCATCATCACCTATATAGTCTGCCTGTCCTCATTCTCATATATTTTTATTAACATGTTTTTATATAATTTTTTAAACAGTTTTATGTTGGTGCTATTTTTGAGCTCATTATCCAGACCATTCCACAATTTCACCCCACAGACTGTTATGCACATACTTTTCAGAGTTGTTCTAACATTTACTCTCTTAAAATTCATTTCCCCTCTCAGGTTATACCCACCCTGCCTTTCCATTAAACGTATTTTGTACCTCACCCGGAAGAAGGTTATGTCTTGCTTTATACGTAATTTGTGCAGTCTTGTGTTTAACCAGATCAGTGAATTTCAGAGTGTGTGCTTTTACGAATAATGCGTTTGTATGCGCAAGATATCCCGTATTATTGACAATTCTTATTGCTCTTTTTTGTAATGTGCATAACGGCTGCAGGTTAGATTTGTAGGTATTACCCCATATCTCCACACAGTAGCTCAGATATGGAAGTATGAGTGCATTATACAGAGTATGTAGTGATTTATAGTCCAGAATGTGTCTTGATTTCCCCAAAATTGCAGTAATCTTTGCTATTTTTGCTTTAACATGATTAATATGCGGTTTCCAGCAGACTTTATGATCAACAATCACACCCAGAAATTTTATTTCATACACTCTTTCTATGGTTATGTTGTCAATTTTCAATTCAACTTGAGGGTTCGACTTATATTTTCCAAATAACATAATCTTTGTTTTACTCAAATTCAATGACAATTTGTTTACGTTAAACCACCTTTTTAATTTATTCATTTCGGTTGTGATTGTTTCCATAAGCTGCTGTGCATTGTCCCCGGCGCAAAATATGTTTGTATCATCAGCAAATAATATGCATTTCATTATACTTGATACATTACATAAATCATTAATGTACAATATAAACAGTTTAGGACCTAAGACAGACCCTTGCGGTACTCCACATGATATGGGCACATATTATGCACTGTAGATGATGATATGTTCAAACCCTTTGCAATTTTACACTGTCGAACTCCTTTCTGATATTGCTCCACTATTTGTCGGCGCAGAATTAGGGGGATTGGTGATCCTCTTCCCATCTTTACTTCTGAGAGTCGCTGCCACTCCAAGATGCTCTTTTTATACCCAGTCATGTTAATGACCTATTGCCAATTGACCTAATGAGTTGCAATTTGGTCCTCCAGCTGTTCCTTTTTTATACCTTTAACTTTTCCAGCCTCTTATTGCCCCTGTCCCAACTTTTTTGAGATGTGTTGCTGTCATGAAATTTCAAATGAGCCAATATTTGGCATGAAATTTCAAAATGTCTCACTTTCGACATTTGATATGTTGTCTATGTTCTATTGTGAATACAATATCAGTTTTTAAGATTTGTAAATTATTGCATTCCGTTTTTATTTACAATTTGTACTTTGTCCCAACTTTTTTGGAATCGGGGTTGTACATTACAAATACATCTTGATGACCATTTGCCACATTGCAAGGCTAGGATAGAGAATGTTCAAAAGGAAGTAATTTAACTCTTTGACCTTGAGATTTTTTATTGTATTTTTAAAACAATAACCAATATTCAAGACAAAATTCAAATCCTGAAAAAGCTTTCTTCCTAACGATAGCTCAGCAGTGAGACTGAGCTTAAGAGCTGGCTAATATTTCAATTTAGTTGTATTTAATTAAATAAATATCCTATTGAATTGTTTACTCTTTCAAAGACATGATTTGACTTTATTTTCAGAGCAACCCCAAATCCATAGAAAACTCATACAGGGAGACACCGTGCACTGGTATTCAGAAAAGCCAGTATCTCACTGGGCTGTGACTAGTTGGAGACACAACAATTGCGATAAAATATGCGAATTAGCGACAATTTTCACTTGGAATCACACTGAATTGATATTCGCATATATTTTACTGCAATTGTTGTGTCTCCAACTAGTCGCAGGCTGTCGCAGCCCAGCTTTCCCTCGGCAGGCAGGGAAGTAGAGGAAGCCTCACGGAAACCGACTTGAGAAGGGTTCGCGACGGCTTTGCGACACCAGCGACGCATTTGCGGCTATTTTGAGAGAAATTTTGTCGCACAAATTTTTTGAACATGTTCAAAATTTCAGCGACAAAGAAGTGACACTTTGCGACTCATGCGAGGAAATTGAGAAGCCCCGCGAATGTTTCAAGACACTTTTGAAACTCTCGCGCGAATGACGTTCGCAATTTGTCGCAAGCTGTCGCAGCCCAGTGAGATACTAGCTATACATAGCTAGGCAGCTCGATGGAGAGATTTACTTTATTGATCCCAAGCTGGAAAATTGTTATGTTCCAGCAACAAGCTATCAGACATAAAAAATTAAAACAATTAAAAAATAAAATAAAAAACCTGTACAACATAGAATAGAATGAAAATATGTCCCACAACAAGCCAACTATACAATATAAAGATAGAAATGTAATGATAGAAAAATATATATAAAATGTGTGTGTGCGCCAGTGTTGTAGTCGAATCACTAAACCTCAAGTCTGAGTCCAGTCTCGAGTCCCCAGTGTTCAAGTCTGAGTCAAGTCCAAGTCATTAAAGAAAATTTCAAGTCGAGTCCACTATTGATCCGAATCGAGTCCGAGAACAAGACTCCAACCGCACCATTTGACGGTGGTGATCATAACCAGCGTTATGGTGGTCCCATAACCAGCATCCTTACCCTCTTTCCAAGACCCTGGATATACGTAGAGGTTGAGGGAATAAATCTCGAGCAAGTAAATCACTTCCGTTATCTGGGATCCATGATCTCTATTGATGGCTCAATCGATAAAGAGATTAACACCAGGCTTGGTCTAGCTTCTAGCGCCTTTAACGCTCTGAATAATACAGTATATGGAAGAATAGAGGGATCACATTGAGCACCAAAATTACAATCTGCGAGTGCCGAGTAATTACGACACTGCTCTACGGCTGTGCAACATGGGCTCTTAAACAACAGCAGCAGCGCTTGGATGCATTCCATCACAACTGCTTACGAAGAATTTTGAATGTCCGATTTTACGACCACATTTCAAACAGTGAGATAAGGAGAAGAACTGGGTGCTCCACACTAGCAACCATCAGCAGTCATCGACGTCTCCTCTACTTCGGTCATGTGGCTAGAATGCCAAGTGAAAGGCTCCCGTTACGTCTCTTCTACTGGTTGCCCACTCATGGGTCTCGTCGCGTTGGGCGTCCCAGGCTATCCCTGTTGAAGATCTTAGAACAAGATCTCCTGCTCCTCTTGGGTGACGACTGCAACATCTTGGATGGTGCGAGACTAGCATTAGATCGCAACAGGTGGCGTCGCCTCTTGTTAACCACACTGAACGAACGCAAAAAACGTGAGCAGGCAGAGCTGACGACTGAAGACCTGGACAAGGTAAGGTAGGTAGGGTGCTGCCTTTATGTGAAAGCGTCTCTGCTACTGTGTTGGACTAACGTTACTGCTCGACTGCCCCATTTTAGTTAACAGGCTACAGATAAAAAGCTTGTTCATTGCTCAGCAAGCCCCGCCCACTATCAACAGGGCAAATAACATGAGAGGGTTAACACTCGCTAGTTCATCGCTCAGCAAGCCCCGCCCACTATCAACAGGGCAAATAACATGAGAGGGTTAACACTCGCTAGTTCATCGCTCAGCAAGCCCCGCCCACTATCAACAGGGCAAATAACATGAGGGTTAACACTCGCTAGTTCATCGCTCAGCAAGCCCCGCTATTAACAGGGCAACGAACATAGCACATCACTTCCTTCTCTGGGTGTTGTCTTACCAAATGACGAGTGAAGTTCGAGGTTGTCCCCGTCGTCTCCTCGATAGTTCTTCTACATATCCAACACGCAGCAGTGCATTTTTTCCCACTGCACGAGAAGTCTGTATAAGCAAAGCGGACAATCCTAGGAGCTTCTCTCCAGGCATTTTAGCGCCGTTAACGTTAGTTTGTTCCTGAACGGGTGAATGTGCGTTCTCTTGCACGAAATTAGTATAAAAATTAATGTAAAAATATCTTATGCCAAATTATGCCGTGTTACAAAAATAAAGAAAAAAAATCAGAGTCCTCGTCTCCAATTTACGAGTCTGAATGCAGTTAATGCACGAGTCATCGGTGCTCAAGTCCAAGTCGAGTCACGAGTCCTTAAAATTAGGGCACGAGTTGGACTCGAGTACTACAAGCCTGGTGTGTGCTTTGTACAGGTGAGCATTAATAATACTAAAAACAAGAAGTGAGCTGAATGAATATAAAAACTGCACAAAAGTGGCAGTTCAGACAGACAGACAGACAGACAGACAGACAGACAGACGAGCTCTAAAAGGTGCAAAGTGACAGGAGGACCAGGGTTATCAACAGGACTATACAGCGGAGAGGTCAGAGTTCTCGGAGTCAGACAGAGGAGAGTTATTGTACAGTAAGATTTCCTGTCTCCGTCCCTACAGCCCCTTCAGCTACAGTATTTGCAAATGCATTGTGACAGAGCGTTTTAGGAATAGTTTTTTTAATAGATTACTTTTTAAGTTGATGTAGGTTTCTAGATTAGGTTTTACATTTAGGCATTTCTGTCATTTATACTGTTATATTGTTACACTTACTGTGTATTTTTTTTATCTAATGAATAAAAAGACATACACTACCATTCAAAAGTTTGGGGTCACTTTGAAACGTCCTTATTTTTGAAAGAAAAGCACTGTTCTTTTCAATGAAGATCACTTTAAACTAATCAGAAATCCACTCTATACATTGCTAATGTGGTAAATGACTATTCTAGCTGCAAATGTCTGGTTTTTGGTGCAATATCTCCATAGGTGTATAGAGGCCCATTTCCAGCAACTCTCACTCCAGTGTTCTAATGGTACAATGTGTTTGCTCATTGCCTCAGAAGGCTAATGGATGATTAGAAAACCCTTGTACAATCATGTTAGCACAGCTGAAAACAGTTTAGGCCCTGTCCACACGGCAACGGATTCAGGTGACTCTGATACAGTTGCTTATCGTTTAGGCCTGGCGTCCACACGGCACCGGCGTTTTGGGTGCCCCAAAACGCAATCTTTTTGAGAACGGGTTCCAGAGTGGAAAGATCTGGCAACGTTGCCGTTGTGAAGTCGTCTGGATGAGTAGAATGGATTTGTTTACGATGACGTCACAACCACATGACTGTGAGTGCTTCACGCCGGGTAGAAGTGTAACGAACTCGATGCGAGTTGTCAACAAATCCTATAACTTGGTTCATGAAACGCACTTACAAAATATTTTCACTGTGAATATTTATTGTGTAATGGTGCAAAGTGAGAGAGAGAATAGCCCTTAGGGCAGAGTCAATCCCGCCAGCAAAAATAGGGAAAAAAAGGAGCGATCTCACCTCTTCAGATGTTGGTTTAAGTCCTACAATACATTCCTCAAAAAGGGCGTAGAAGAACAAATTAATCCATCAACGTGTAGCATTCAATTTATTCTGGACCATTAAAGACGCCGCCTTCCGCGTAGAATCATACGTCATTCTCGCCGCGATATTGGATGGGTCAAAGCGGAGAATAAAGATTAGCTGCGTTTAACTGTACCAACAGGTTTGCCGTCCAAACGAGATCACATGGGATTACCTTTCACAGGTGAGACTGGAAAAATACTTTTCATTGTATTTGGTCATTATAATGTAATTTTACAAACAGATTTTCCTGACTTTGTGGCTAATATGAAGTCTCGCGCATAATAGTTTATGTGCATGCGTCCTTACTTCTTCTATTGTTCTGGTGTCTCCGAAGGGACCGTCTTACAGCGCCCCTAGAGGTGTGGCATGTGTATTGCATCGTTTTCAGCAAGCGTTGCGTTGCCATATGGACCTGATATTTTACTGATCGTTGCCCATTTGGACGCGATATATTTTTAAATAACATCTCGTTGCCGTTGTCGTGTGGATGTAGCCTTAGCTCTTTAGAGAAACTATAAAACTGACCTTCCTTTGAGCAGATTGAGTTTCTGGAGCATCACATTTGTGGGGTCGATTAAATGCTCAAAATGGCCAGAAAAATGTCTTGACTAGATTTTCTATTCGTTTTACAACTTATGGTGGGAAATAAAAGTGTGACTTTTCATGGAAAACACAAAATTGTCTGGGTGACCCCAAACTTTTGAACGGTAGTGTATTATTTATTTCTAACAGCTTTTTTTTATTATTATTATGGTGACTTTATTCAAACTGCAATTCAAATTGAAAAACTTGAATTTACAATATAATATAATAGATAAAAGATATATAATACAATTAAAACTGTGACAATTCATTAGAAGACGGCATCCCGTTTGCTCAACTGATTAGGTAAAAAGCCTGTCATGAATCTTTTCGTCTTACAATTATACAGGTCGAAAGTTCTCTCGTTACATAATGAGTATTTACTTGCATTTTTATTAGGTAAGGGCCCGTTTACACGAGGACGCTGTCGGGTAAAAACGACTAAATATTTTATCGGAAGTGCCTTTCGTCTACACGGGGACGGCGTTTCCGAGGCTGAAAAACGGAAAAAATTGAAAACGCCTTCCGGAGTGGATAAGTTAAAAACAGCCCCCGTTGCATATCCGTCTAAACTACCCAATACGCCAAACTCTGCTCGGATCTGCTCACGTCGGGTACGCGTTTACATCATACATGTGTCATATACTGTACATGCCAGCCCGGGAAGTAAGAAAGTAAGTAAAAAAGTAAGAGCATGTCTGATTACATCGATCCAACGGACCTTCAAGCTGCTCTGGCAGCTTTAATAAACGTCCAGGAGTCCTTCAAACATCTATACCGAATCTGCACATATACCGTTAATGAACAGAGGCGGGTATAGTATGCTCTTACTTTTTTACTTACTTTCTTACTTACCATAGCCAGAGGAGTCAAAGTTTTCGTGGCGCAGATGTGCAGATCAGACAAGACGGAAGACATTGCGCATGCGTGCAGACATAGCGGAGGTCTTTCACAGCACCACCTAGCCGCCTGGCATGCACATCCAATTGAATTCCACACATTTATGCGTCACCGTATAGATGCAGATTTCCTCCTTGAAAACGGTCGTGTAGACGCGGAAAAAAGTGAGAACGAAAACGGACTTGTGTTTTTGTTTCAGACCGTCCCCGTGTAAAGTGGGCCTAAGAGTCTTCCTATATTGTTACCAGTGTTCAATATTGGTTTAAAAAAAATTCATCGAGAAGGATTCGCATCTGTCGTTCAACCTGGGTAGATTTAATTTATCCAATCGTTCGTTGCAGTTTAGTCCAGGCAAAATGATTTTGGTGGCTCTTCGTTGGACTTGTTCTATACGATCTTGCAGATAAGATGGCAGTGACGAGTGCCATACTGGACAAGCATATTCAACGATGGGGCGAACAAAACTGCAACACACACGACAGAGATCATCTAAGCAAACGCCACTACGTTTTAGTGTTCTCAAGGCGTAGAGACGCTTGCTTGCTTTCGTGCATATAAATTCGATGCGAGTGTTCCATTTGAGGTCTGATGACAGCCACACGCCTAAGGCCAAGTTTACATTAGACCGTATCTGTCTCGCTTTCTTCGCGGATGCACTGTCCGTTTACATTAAACCGCCTGGAAACACCGGGAAACGGGAATCCGCCAGGGTCCACGTATTCAATCCAGATCGTGTCTGGTCCGGTGCTGTGTAAACATTCAGAATACGCGGATACGCTGTGCTGAGCTCTAGCTGGCGTCTCATTGGACAACGTCACTGTGACATCCACCTTCCTGATTCGCTGGCGTTGGTCATGTGACGCGACTGCTGAAAAACGGCACGGACTTCCGCCTTGTATCACCTTTCATTAAAGAGTATAGAAGTATGAAAATACTGCAAATACTGATGCAAATACTGCCCATTGTGTAGTTATGATGGTCTTTAGGCTTGCCATCCTTCCACTTGCAAGTGGTAAGTGACTTGCGCACAGCGGCTCAGTCCCGAATCACTGCTCGTGCACTACACTCGCGCGCTCTGTGAGCTGCGCAGGGCCGGAGTGCGCACCCTCCAGAGGGCACTCGCTGTTCAGGGCGGAGTGATTTGGAGCGCAGCCGCTGAGGAGGAAGCGATGAGCCGCACTGACACATTTCAACTTACGTGCCGAATTAGTCATGTGATTAGCGTATCCGTGTATTGGCGTTGCTGTGTGCACGGGAATCGTGTATTGGCGTTGCTGTGTGCACGGGAATCGTTTTTAAAAACGTTAATCTGATGATCCGCTGATACGGTCTAATGTAAACCCCACCTAAGAGCTTTGTTTAAGTCACAGTTTCAAGGTTGTTACCATCTAGTTGAAGGGGTTGAAAATGAGGTGTCGACTTAGAAAAGGAAACAGTCAATTCTTTAGTTTTCTTCAAGTTAATGCGCATTCCATTATCGATGGGCCATTTTTGAATGCTGTCTAGTTCCTCTTGAAGTGTGGATGTTCCTGATGGCGAGATGATTTCGAAGACGGTACAATCATCAATATATTTATATATAGGGACTCTGCAGGACATGTCATTAATCATCAGTAGGAAAAATAAAGGACCCAATTTTGTTCCTTGAGGTACTCCTCCAGGTCACCGGAAGCCAATCAGAACGACAGTTGTCAATAATAATGCGTTGTTTTCAGTTCTTTAAAAAACTAGAACACCAATTGAGAAGAATTGGAGGGACGTCCAACAGTCGTAGTTTACCAATTAAGATGTTGTGATCAATCCTATCAAACGCTTTAGAAAAGCTTAATTTCTCAACTGATTCATATTCATATAAAAATCACTGAATCTGCCAACCTTCCTCAAACAAAAACAAAAAACCAAGCTAATGAGTGCGTTTTATTTTCCCTTACTGTTTGTCTGCAGTGGTCTTGCCAGCATCTGTTCATCCTCTTCAGAAAAGACAGACTGTCCAGAGAGTCTGTAAAAGAGTGAGTTAAGGTCTTCAACTTTTTAAATACACCCTGTTTTCAAAACACTGTCAGTGTTTCACTGTCGAGTCTAATTGGGGCTTCACTGCAGACAGCAGGGAGAACTGCAGGTAAGGACATGCAGGCTAACAGCAGAGAAAGCAGGCTAAAGGTACTTTAAAATATTTCAGCTCATTCTACAGTCAGCTGCAAGACGAGTCTTCCCCTCCCCCCCAATGTATGATGGACCCGAGCTTCCATGCTGCACATACTGAGTTTCAGAATCACTGATTTTATCTGAGCTACCCAGATACGTGCATTTTAAATTAGTGTAAGTTGATACACGGATTTATCAAATTCCACATTTATTATACTGACATGTTTATTTCTGTTGCTGACAGTGCAGACTAACAAGAGTGCTCTGAGAACACAATATCCCCCGCTGGCAACTCGGCCATAACTCTGGTAAAATGCGACTGAACTGAATGAAATTGCAACATGCGTAGTACCGACATATAACAAAAGAATCCTGTCAAGTTTTGTGAAATTCCTCCAAAAATTGTGAGAGTAGTTGATTTCAGAAGGCGAGTACCCTTCCCGGGACGGACATCGCGACGGCATAATCCCCCTTCGGGCCTTTCAGCCAGCGGGGGATAAAAATTGTGAGGGAAGTTGATTTCAGAAAGCAAGCACACCTTGATGAAATTGCCAAAGTGCAAGTTTGTTAATAATCAAGGGCATAACTCTGGTAAAATTTGCCCAAATTAAACAAAATTTCAGCCTGCGTATAACAGTCATATAACAAAGCCTTTTGCCAAGTTTGGTGAAATTCCTCCACAAATTGTGAGAGGAGGTGATTTCAGAAGAACCTACACCCTCATGAAATTGTCAAGTTATTTAATCAAGGCTCAAAACTCTGGTAAAATTTTCACAAACGAAATTAAATCGCAATATGCGCATTACCGTCATATAACAAGGCCTTTTGCCAAGCTTCGAGAAATTCGTCTAAAAATTGTGAGAGGAGTTGATGTCAGAAGCCGAGCACACCTTCATGACATTGTCAAAGTACAAGCTTATTAATCAAGGGCTGTAACTCTGGTAAAATGCGACCGAACTGAACAAAATAACAACATGCGTACTACCGACATATAACAAGGCCTTTTGCCAAGTTTGGTGAAATTCCTCCACAAATTGTGAGAGGAGTTGATTTCAGAAGGAAAACACACTTTTCATGAAATTATCAAAGTATAATTTTGTTAATCAAGGGCTGTAACTCTGGTAAAATGTGAACGAATTTAACGAAATTACAACATGCGTATTACCGAGATATAATAATGCCTCTCGTCAAGTTTCATGAAAGTCCTGCAAAAATTGTGAGAGGAGTTGATTTCAGAAGGTGAGCACTAGGGTGGCCCCAAAATATATTTTTTTAGGATTTTGTTACGACCACCTTACCTTTTTTTTTTTTTTTACATTGCCTAAAAGAAGTTATTGTACGAAATTTGGTTAAAGTGCCATTCCACCATTGGATGTATTCTTTGGCATAAAATACGACAACATATATAAACGGTATCACTAGACAGAGAAATCTTTTAGCTTCAAAATGATATATCAAACATAATTTTTTGACAACGACAAGTATATTAATTTTGCGACCAAAGTCACCTACCCTTTTAATTTCCGCGCGGTAGTGAAACGTGATGTCATCGGCAGGTTCCCCTTCTTGTGTACCACGTGACGTATCCTACCTCTTGGATTTGTCCTACCAAGCCTACTGTGCATGCGCGAAATCGTCTACTGCGCATGTGCGAAATCCAGGAGGGTAGGAAAATTCAACAGTAGTTTTGTCCTACCGATCAGCTGGGCTGATAGAAAATCGGTGAGTATTTCACGCATTTCCCGATTTTTATGTTTTGTGCGTATTGGTCGAGTCTTTGGCCGAGTCAAATAATTTGTAATGACTTGTTGTGAATAATAAAACGGTCTGCATGAGAACTTGCTAATTGTAATGGCGTCATGTGTTCTGCGCATGCGCAGTAGGCTTGGTAGGACAAATCCAAGAGGTGGGATAACTTTACAGAACACCGACACGTGGTACACAAGAAGGGGAACCTGCCGATGACATCACGTTTCACTACCGCGCGGAAATTAAAAGGGTAGGTGACTTTGGTCGCAAAATTAATATACTTGTCGTTGTCAAAAAATTATGTTTGATATATCATTTTGAAGCTAAAAGATTTCTCTACCTAGTGATACCGTTTATATATGTTGTCATATTTTATGCCAAAGAATACATCCAATGGTGGAATGGCACTTTAAGATTGAACAATGTTTAGAGGTGCCACAAAGCCATTAAAGTTTTCACTCAAGACACAATATAAAATAATGTGGCTTGTTAACTGTTTCATATTAATACAAACAATACAGTAATATAACTTCCTGCGTTCAAAGTAACAATAGCTATTACTTGTCTGTGATTTTCTAAACCCTTCGGTATTCTGGTATCTTGTGGAGATAAAAGAACACGCTAAGGACTTCCCTAGCAGAAGGAAGCTTTCTCCCAGACAGTTCCTTGGAAGTGGGACCAATTAACTAAACATGACTGTCCTTTCTGGTGTTGTGCTTTGCACCACCGGTACTACTTGTATTACTGTTGCTAGCCATCTGAAAAACATGGAAAGAAAAACATTCACAACTCTTCCTGCCCCTTCTTTTTCATAGAAGTGGCATATTCCCTCTAGAACTGTGACTTTTTGGGGGTTTGAGATCTTCTCTGCAACAGTCTACGCACCAACTAATGTTAATGGCTTAACCTGATTTGCAACCTCGTGTGGCACCTCTAAATATTAACCAATTTTTCTGAAATTTTGCTTGTTGCCTTCTTTTTACGGAGCCGTAGAGGGGACATGGTGAATAAAAAAATAAAGCGTGGGAACGACTTATAAGGCGTGTGCACGAGATATTAATGCACGCGCACGAGTTATAACCCGTGCGCACGCTTTGCGTTAAGGCGTGCGCTCGGGTAGTTAAAAGTGAGGGGACGAGTTACAAATCGTTCCCTCGCTTTCATTAAGGCGTGCGCTCGAGTTATAAAGGCGTGCGCACGGGTTATTAAAAAGTGAGGGAATGTCTTAAAACGCGTTCCCTCGGTTTATATCCAAGGCGTAGGAATGATATCTTATGTCGTTCCCTCGACTTATTAAAATATTCCCACAATATCCTTGTTTTCGTTTATCTCGCTGCCTATACACACACACACACACACACACACGCTGTAGCTCACCATGGTAGCTCCGGAAATACTAGACGCTATTTCATTATATTTTAGTATTGGACTCAGATACACAGAAATCCTCGATGCACTTGCATCCCAACATGGCTTTATTATAAGTCTGAGACACCGAGAGAGAGTTTAGGTCAGAAAAACTACGACGGTGAAGCCCATTCTCTCTCAGAACTCTCTCTCGGTGTCTCAGACTTATAATAAAGCCATGTTGGGATGCAAGTGCATCGAGGATTTCTGTGTATCTGAGTCCAATACTAAAATATAATGAAATAGCGTCTAGTATTTCCGGAGCTACCATGGTGAGCTACAGCCTGTGTGTGTGTGTGTGTGTGTGTGTATAGGCAGCGAGATAAACGAAAACAAGGATATTGTGGGAATATTTTAATAAGTCGAGGGAACGACATAGGATATCATTCCTACGCCTTGGATATAAACCGAGGGAACGCGTTTTAAGACGTTCCCTCACTTTTTAATAACCCGTGCGCACGCCTTTATAACTCGAGCGCACGCCTTAATGAAAGCGAGGGAACGATTTGTAACTCGTCCCCTCACTTTTAACTACCCGAGCGCACGCCTTAACGCAAAGCGTGCGCACGGGTTATAACTCGTGCACGCGCATTAATATCTCGTGCACACGCCTTATAAGTCGTTCCCACGCTTTGTTATTTTTTTATTCACCATGTCCCCTCTACGGCTCCGTATCTTTTAGCCTATGTAAAAAAAAAAAAAAAAAGGGTAGGGTGGTCGGAATGTTTTGGTAAAAAAAAAAAAATTTCCCATACATTTCGGGATCACCCTAGTGAGCACCCTTCCTGGGACGGACAGACATCGTCAGGACATAATCCCCCTTCGGGCCTTTCAGTCAGCAGGGGATAAAAAGTACTGAAGCTGGAAATGTAATTTGTACCCTGTGTATACCTGTTAACTGAAGTGACCTTCGCTGTTTATCAGTAAAATAAACCGCCACTGCATTGAACGGGTTTTTGCTTTAACTCTTAAAAAAAAAAAAAGAATTGTAAATTACTCATCTACTAGTAAAATCAAATAGGTGTGCAAACCCTCCATCGTGAGCGTGTAGGGTCTGGGGTGAACGTAGTGGGATGATGCCACCTAGTGGAAGAGAACATGTACAGGCGCTTTGGTTTGGAAACCAAAGCAAATATCATTTTACTACCATCATTTTTCAAACACACACACACACACACACACACACACACTTAAGGATATTCTCTAAACTGGTGGATCTGAGCCCGCACGTGATCTTCACACACTTGCCGGAGTTGTTTGTATAACATGGGTGAGACCTTGTAAGAGCAAAGATTTTCCACTGCCTGAAGGAAAAAATGAGAAAGAAGGATCGTTACACTTTATACAGGTCATAAACGTTATACAGTGCCACTCAAGTTCAACCTTGAACGTGTTAACTGACTTTTTTTTGGTGCCAAGAATTGCTGACTGATGCACCACAGTGTGCTGACTGGAATGTTTACTAGATTAGAAAAGGACACAACATCCAAGCCAGCCACAAACAAGCTGCGATGTTACACAAGCGCATGAACAGTCCGTAAATGATGCGATTAATTCCAGCAGAGGAAGCAGAAGATCGGGAATGTAATTAGGCTCACGTCAATACTGCACACCAGTTCTTCATTACACAAATCAACAGAAAATCATTAGCAAAAACGAGACCTGATTTTATTTCCAGCAGAAGGAACATATGCAAGCGTTTTTCAAAATAAATTTCGCTAAACAAAGCAGAGCAGCTTTAAACATGAATCTAGTCACGTTGCATCCTGCAAGGGTTTACAAAACTTTTACCTGCCAAGGACTCCTTTAAAGATAAAATAAATTCCATGGACTTGCACAGTATAGATTTATTTCATGAAGATATTCATATTCATGAGGTACATTATTTAAAAACAGGTACAATATGACTTCAGGTGGGCAGCATGCAGGACGCTTCACTGCTCCACGGCCCCTGGTTCGATCCTCAGATCTGCCCTGTGTCCGAAATCGCTCACTCGTTCATTACTCCTCCCTATATAGGGAATTACTATATAGAGGACTATATAGTGAGCTCATTGGTAAAATGAAAAAGCGCTTTTGGACACGAGTCCGTCGCGCTGGTATTTACATCATTACTGTCGCACAATTAAAACGTGCCAGATCAGTCGGCTGGTGGGTTTTCAAAATAATAAATACATGCATGTGTTTTTTTCGCGGTCCGGTTTCTACCAAATCATGCGCTCTGACTGGCTCGCAAGCGGTCCGGAATCCTACGATCAGGACCCTGGTTACGGACCTTTGGCGACTCACTCGTTCACAACAACAACAAACAAAGTCGCAATTTTTTGTCAACATTTATTTTTGCATTTCTCAGTATAATAGCATTAATTTTACAGCATGGATAGCGATAACGACAGCGTTCACAGCAAAAGCGAGTTTTACTACCCTGAGGAAGATGAAATAAAAGAAAACATTTCAGGAGAAAGCCAAAAACGAGCTTGTAGTAGGTTTGTTCTAAAAATATGGTTTCCCTTTCGGGTGCTCTCATTTCCCGTTAGAATTTGGTAAAGAAAAAAAAATTATTATTTACCAGCTTAAGATTGGTCCGTATCATGAAATACCGCAACCTCGGCCTTGAATACTGACCTCGGCCCAGAGACCTCGGTCACAGTATTTCACTATACGGACTGACCTTAAGCTGGAAATATAGGTGTTATTTACCAGCTGGGAGGTCCGTATGGTGAAATACCGTGACCGAGGTCTTGAAAGTGCTGACCGAGGCCCTCTGGGTCGAGGTCAGTATTCAAGGCCGAGGTCACGGTATTTCACCATACGGACCGAGCTTAAACCGGTAAATAAATTTTTTTTTCTTTACCGAATTCTAACAGTAAACGAGAGTGCCCGAAAGGGAAAACCGAGCCGAGCCGCCATTTTGAATCCTCATTCACGGCTGTAATGCAAATGGCTTCCTCCTCGGTATACAAGTGCACTTCCATGGCAGGAAAAAACTACATTTTGCTGCCTATGTCGTCCCCTATTTATACAAAATTGATTCATTCAGGATTCAGCCATGTTTTTGCTCGGCGTTAGCAACAGTTACAGGTTTTTAGCTTTCTCCTGAAATGTTTTCTTTTATTTCTTCTTCCTCAGGGTAGTAAAACTTGCTTTCGCTGTGAACACTGTTGTTATCGCTATCCATGCTGTAAAATTAATGCTATTCTCCTGAGAAATGCTGGCAAAAATGTATAAGATTTCTGATAAAAATCTTATAAATTTTATAAAAAAGATAAATGTTGACAAAAAATGCTACTATGTTTGCTGTTGTTGTGAACAAGCGAGTCACCAGAGGTCCGTAACCGGGGTCCGTACCGTAGGATACGGACCCGCTCGCCAGCCAATCAGAGCGCAGGATTTGATGGAAACCGGACCGCGAAAAAAAAAAAATCTCTGTATTTTTGTGATAAATCCATCTTATACTGAGCACATTTCCCACATTAATCAATAAAAAGTACCTGCATCTTTCAGTTCTTTTTAAATCAAAGCTGAATACTCTTTTCTTTGCCGCTGCCTTTTATTAAATCAAATTTGAAACTTTTAATTTGATTTCTTTCAGCGTGACCGCAATGCATGATGGGATATATTGCTTGGTTAGTGACCATCGGTTGTACACTACTTTTCGTAATGCATTGTGGGATACTTTGAGTGCGCTATACAAGGTGCAATAATGCTCATTATTGTTTCGGACAGCACTACAAAATGGCGTCCTCGCTTTATAGTGAGTAGGGAGTGATTTCGGGCACAGGGCTGGTTTCTGTCTGTGTGGAGCTCCTGTGTGGGTCTGCCTGAGCTTCCTCAGGGTTCTCTGGTTTCCTCAAACCTCCCAAAAACATGCCAGTAAAGAGACTATTTGCCCCAGGTCTTAAGGAATGTGTGTGTGGAGCCCTACTGGACTGGCCTGCCATCCAAGCTATATTCCCACTTCATGTTGGATGTTTCCCGGATACAATTCCAGGATAAAGAACTTACTAAAGATGAATGAATGAATAATATTCTGGCTATTTGTTGGAGCTTTCGAGCATTTTTAGTAATTTCCACCAACAGAACAAACACAGGTCCAAGCTGGCATGATTTATAGGGCACTTAGTGAGGTTTGGATTAAACTCATTGAATTCAAGTAATTATTCCAGTCAGCTAATAATGAAAAGAGCTCGGTAATAAATAACTTTGATAATGTGATAATTACTGTAAAAAAAAAAAAAAAAACAACAACTGAGACGCCTGGTATGAACCCACCGATTCTCATTTGTAAACCCTTTAAACACCACTGAGACAGTACTAATCAGGGAGCGTCAAGAGAGGAGACGATGCACCTACAGTGTCTTGCAAAAGTATTCAGCCCCCTTGGTGTTTGCCCTGTTTTATCGCATTACAAGCTGGAATTAAAATGGATTTTTGGGAGGTTAGCGCCATTTGATTTACAACAACAAAAATCCTCTGTTTTAGTCTAGGGCCTGGCTTAGATATGTATGCACATAATTTAGGAGAGGATAACTCAACTGTTATAGGCCAATTTTAATCCAAGGAAGAACTTGGGACGTGTGCCAAAAAAAAAAAAAAAAAATCGCTATCTGGGGTGAACAGCCTGAAAATGACCAATCCAAGATGGCTGCCGGTATTACGGTATTATTATTGTGTTACTCTTCATGTTCCTGACCCTGGTTTATGTGACACAAACAGTAATAACGTGATGCTAAAAGTTATATTCAGGGATGAGAATGAGAAATTGTATTTTCAGCTGAAAATTTAATCGGGAGTCTGGGGGCCATTGGCCCCCAGCCAGGTCCAGGGCGGAGCCTGGTCGGGGGTCCAGGGGGCCGAAGGCCCCAGGAAGCTAATGAGTTTTATACATTTTAGACCACTAGAAATGGTCTCAGATTGCTCAGTTGAATAATATTTTCAGTCCAAAGAAGCTTGAGTTTTGGACACTAATAAACAAAAATAGTCTCAATAATGCTCAGCTAAAAATAATTTTTAACTTCATGCTAGAATGAAAGGAATGATGAATATAAATTAAACACAAAGACAGAATATTTGACATAATCCTGTAAATGTTTGTTACTTTATTAAAGAATGCAGTTACCTCTTTTGCAGTGAACTTGTCTCAACAGAAACACAATTTCCCTGTTGAACAGTTCTCTCAGCTCCCAAAGTCACAATCACATATAACTAGCAACACTACTCTAAGTTTTCAACATATTTACAAAGTACTTGTTCTTTTTCTAGGAATGCTTCATTGCAGAGATGTTTTTTTTCCTTTTAGCAGCTAATCTGAATAAGCGATTCGTTTTCTTTTGTGATAATTTTCACCATTTTGAAGCTCTTATTTGCTGTTACATCCTCAATCTCCGGCCTCGTGGAGCGCCATGTTGAATGAGTAAGAAAGCGAAATGCAAAGAACCAATCAGAACGAAGCTTACATGTGACATTTTGGCCTTTCCTATCTATGCTCGTTTACCATTGGTCAAATCGCGATATTTCTCTCTCAACGGCCAATCAAATACAGTGTACGTTCTGAACTGCTGATGTAAACAGAGCCTTGTTCCCGATGGTTGACCGGGTCAACACATACCTAACCCCCCCCCTAAATATTTTCTCCTCGGATTTAGACGATTCACAAAAATGACCCCTGGGTTGATAAAATCCGCGGAATTCCGCGGATCCGCGGAAAATTCCCATCCCTGTATATTGTTGGCTGTTAAACATTTCGGCTCTGAAGATATTGCTACCTCTTAAAGTAACAATTTTTTTGTATTTTTCACTTTAGGTTAACATTCCATGGATCATAACAGCATGATTGAAAATACAATTTCTTTATATTAATCAAATGCTTGCTTTCTTATACTCTCCTAAATTATGTGCCTAGATTGATTTTGCAATCAATTCCATGATTTCATGTTTGAGCTAGGGTTATTCTGTTTTTCAAATGTTTTCTGTGAAACTGCAATTTTGGCCAATTTTTTTTTTTTTTCCCTTGCCCTTGACCATGGCTTGTTCCCTTTTCCTTCAATCATAAAAATGATGCCACTAATGGATTCCCCATACCCAAAAACCCATAAAATAATGAGGTATTGCACATACTTCTGTGGTGAGTGGTTAACAAATTGATATTTTCAATATGGCTACCGGTGGCCATCTTGGATTGGTAATTTTCAGCCTGTTTGTCCTGGATAGTGATTTTGGCACACATTTCAAGTTGTTCCTTGGGTTCAAATTAGCCTATAACAGTTGAGTTATCCTCTCCTAAACTATGTGCATACATATCTAAGCCAGGTCCTCTACTATTTCTCAAAATCCAGTGAATGTGGATAGAATAAAACAGTTAACGGGTTGTTTTACAATCAGGGTACGCAAGCTAAAAATCACATTTAACACTTATCTTCAATATCAAAAGGCTTGACTAAATAAACTTGGTTGTTTATTGTAGCCCTGTGATAGCTCTATCATGCAAAAAAAAAATTTGGTGATAACGTTATTTTTGGTGAATGTATGGCAATGTGTCATATTTAGCATAATTACTCGTGTCATTTAGAAAAAGTGCTTTTTTGACCACAGGTAGCTCCAAAAGGGATGCACTTAAAGGGCTGATGACACGAACATGACTCTATGCAATTTCTTAAATAAACTATACAACATGGCAAACATGTTAGATTTCTGTTATAATTACGTGAAAAGAAGCTGTTGTTACGCGAATATCTAACTTTTAATTGCACAGTGCAAGAAAACTGGGTCCGTGGCTCGCGGCCATGTTGTGACGTCAGCGGGAGAACACGCTGCGGTTCACTGGCTGTTCTACTCTGGTTCTACTCAATGGAAATGGCGCATGAAAACGCCGGTGAACTCTCTAGTGCTAGCTCTTCCTCTTCTGGGAGTCTAGAATTGTGTTGATCTCTTCCGAATAGAATCTATGATAGCCTACCCTCTTTACCCTTTGCCTCTCGTTGCTAGGCGGCAGTTACATGAAAGCCGCAAGCTTTCACAAGCAAATACATGACTGATATCACGCCGACTTTATGATTACATTTATGATTATCATGTAGAATCTATAGCTCTACGTACCTTTATCTTATGTCGTTTCACAACACATGTTCTGACAGGAGGACTGTCTTTGGATCCGGCATAGCTACGAGTAGACCCCCTCCGGAATACTGGCAGTGTTGCCAGATTGAGAGGATTCCCGCTCAGTTGGGCGGTTTCAAGTGCATTTTGGTGGGTTTTGAACATATTTTGGGCTGGAAAACGTCAGCAGTATCTGTTGCCAGATACTGCTGACGTTTTCCAGCCCAAAATATGTTCAAAACCCACCAAAATGCACTCGAAACCACCCAACTGGGCGGGAAACCTCCCAATCTGGCAACACTGTGTAGGCACTGCTGATGGTAGTAACACACGTTTGTGCTGAACTGAACACCCAAGAGATTCTTTTAAGTTGGGAAGGGTGTCAAAACAATCCAAATCGAAGTGTTCAGAGCACAGG
Source organism: Neoarius graeffei (assembly GCF_027579695.1). Taxonomy (NCBI): domain Eukaryota; kingdom Metazoa; phylum Chordata; class Actinopteri; order Siluriformes; family Ariidae; genus Neoarius; species Neoarius graeffei. The sequence continues at coordinate 30,801,730 of NC_083586.1, forward strand.
ACGGATGTTGGTGAGGGCTCCCACTTGTCACGAGTGCGCCTGACTTGCTTCACCCACTTCGCATGCAGCTCGGGATCTCTGGGAAACTTGAATAAACTTACCCCATCCTTGTGGGTTTTGGAGCAAAAGCCGGCAACACAACGCAAAGGCATAATAACTATATATATAACTATATTATATATAAAATAATGTATAATAATGTATAATAAAAATACGAATAATGATAAACTGAACACCTGTCGCATCAACAACAAACTGGTAAGTTAGGAGGAAGGTTCTTTCGCTGATGTCATATAGCTCCTCCTCCTCATTCGTCTCCTGGGTGCTGCAGCCCCGTCAGATTTGCCCAAATAGCCGCGTTTATCATAACTTGTAAAATAGGCGCCTTCGTGAATTAATATATGGATCATCGGGAATTACTTTTTATGTTATAAAACATTGCCAAAGATGTCAAAAATGTGTCATCAGCACTTTAAATCATTCTTCATACCATAAAACAAATATTTGGTTCCATATCATTGGAAACATAGTTAAGTTTTAATGTAGAATGCCAGTAAGTTTTCAGACTATTTTGATCAAATTAGTATGTAATTGTGTCAAAAAAAAAAAAAAAAAAGTCCTCTCCGAGACAGCAAATTTTTCAATATAAAATAACATATCTAAAATGATTATTTTCATCCTAAAATGTGGTCAAGATATTGGGACATAAATATTAGAGACAACTAACACAAAGCTTACAGCCTTATATTTAAAAGCACTGTGGAAGTAGTGGATTCTGAATTGTCAAAAAAAACGTCCTCTCCGAGAATCACTTCATTTGTTTCTCCCAGCCCTGCTTAAAGCTACACTTAATCTTCTTTATCTTATAGCAGATTACACAAAACTACCATACACACACGTCAAAAAATGACCTGAAATCTGTTCTTTAACTGTCCTTCACTTAAAAACTGGTAAAAGAACCAGTTTGAATCAATTTGAATTTTGGACCCCTGTGACACAAACTTTGTACCCTGATTGTAAAACAACCCTTATTCCACTCAATCTCGTCGTACATGGCTCAGTGCTACGCACCTCATCAGCTATCAGCTCATGTACGACTCAAACTTGTGGAATAACTTAATTATTAATACGCTCGTTCTGATACATTATTCTTTTGACAGTAACAGCTCATACACAGGGACTTGTATGGCGGATGCACCACATAATGTAATATTACAGTGGTGCTTGAAAGTTTGTGAACCCTTTAGAATTTTCTACATTTCTGCATAAATATGACCCAAAACATCAGATTTTCACACAAGTCCTAAAAGTAGATAAAGAGAACCCAGTTAAACAAATGAGACAAAAATTTAATACTTGGTCATTTATTTATTGAGGAAAACGATCCAATATTACATATCTTTGAGTGGCAAAAGTATGTGAACCTCTAGGATTAGCAGTTAATTTGAAGGTGAAATTAGAGTCAGGTGTTTTCAGTCAATGGGATGACAATCAGGTGTGAGTGGGCACCCTGTTTTATTTAAAGAACAGGGATCTATCAAAGTCTGATCTTCACAACATGTTTGTGGAAGTGTATCATGGCACGAACAAAGGAGATTTCTGAGGACCTCAGAAAAAGCGTTGTTGATGCTCATCAGGCTGGAAAAGGTTACAAAGCCATCTCTAAAGAGTTTGGACTCCACCAATCCACAGTCAGACAGATTGTGTAGAAATGGAGGAAATTCAAGACCATTGTTACCCTCCCCAGGAGTGGTCGACCAACAAAGATCACTCCAAGAGCAAGGCATGTAATAGTCGGCGAGGTCATGAAGGACCCCAGGGTAACTTCTAAGCAACTGAAGGCCTCTCTCACATTGGCTAATGTTAATGTTCCTGAGTCCACCATCAGGAGAACACTGAACAACAATGGTGTGCATGGCAGGGTTGCAAGGAGAAAGCCACTGCTCTCCAAAAAGAACATTGCTGCTTGTCTGCAGTTTGCTAAAGATCACGTGGACAAGCCAGAAGGCTATTGGAAAAATGTTTTGTGGACGGATGAGACCAAAATAGAACTTTTTGGTTTAAATGAGAAGCGTTATGTTTGGAGAAAGGAAAACACTGCATTCTAGCATAAGAACCTTATCCCATCTGTGAAGCATGGTGGTGGTAGTATCATGGTTTGGGCCTGTTTTGCTCCATCTGGGCCAGGACGGCTTGCCATCATTGACGGAACAATGAATTCTGAATTATACCAGCGAGTTCTAAAGGAAAAATGTCAGGACATCTGTCCATGAACTGAATCTCAAGAGAAGGTGGGTCATGCAGCAAGACAACGACCCTAAGCACACAAGTCGTTCTACCAAAGAATGGTTAAAGAAGAATAAAGTTAATGTTTTGGAATGGCCAAGTCAAAGTCCTGACCTTAATCCAATGGAAATGTTGTGGAAGGACCTGAAGCGAGCAGTTCATGTGAGGAAACCCACCAACATCCCAGAGTTGAAGCTGTTCTGTATAGAGGAATGGGCTAAAATTCCTCCAAGCCGGTGTGCAGGACTGATCAACAGTTACCGGAAACGTTTAGTTGCAGTTATTGCTGCACAAGGGGGCCACACCAGATACTGAAAGCAAAGGTTCACTTACTTTTGCCACTCACAGATATGTAATATTGGATCATTTTCCTCAATAAATAAATGACCAAGTATAATATTCTCGTCTCATTTGTTTAACTGGGTTCTCTTTATCTACTTTTAGGACTTGTGTGAAAATCTGATGATGTTTTAGGTCATATTTACGCAGAAATATAGAAAATTCTAAAGGGTTCACAAACTTTCAAGCACCACTGTAGGACAAGCAAGTTATTTATAATCACGCTATCCTTTATCAGGATGGCACCTCACAACAAGAAGGTTCTGGGTTTGAACCTGATGGCCAACAGGGGCCTTTCTGTATGGAGTTTGCATGTTCTCCTCGTGCCTGCGTGGGTTTCCTCGGGGTGTTCTGGTTTGCCCTCACAGTCCAAAGACATACAAATTAAGTCAGCTGGCACTGTGATGGATAAGTGACCTGTCCAGGCTGTGTCCCACCTTCCTCGTCAGAGACCAGCCGGGATTGGCTCTGGCTTCCCCCACGGCCCTGACAGTTAAGTGGCATAGATGATGGGTGGAATTTGCCATAGAAAATAAAAAGGTGTTTCAAAGCATTAGCCCTGTGATAGATTGGTGACCTGTCCAGGGTGTACCCCACCTCTCATCTGAAGTCAGCTGGGATTGGCTCCTACAACGTTGACGGAATAAGCGATATACAACCCCAATTCCAAAAAAGTTGGGACAAAGTACAAATTGTAAATAAAAACGGAATGCAATAATTTAGAAATCTCAAAAACTGATATTGTATTCACAATAGAACATAGACAACATATCAAATGTCGAAAGTGAGACATTTTGACATTTCATGCCAAATATTGGCTCATTTGAAATTTCATGACAGTAACATCTCAAAAAAGTTGGGACAGGGCCAATAAGAGGCTGGAAAAGTTAAAGGTACAAAAAAGGAACAGCTGGAGGACCAAATTGCAACTCATTAGGTCAATTGGCAATAGGTCATTAACATGACTGGGTATAAAAAGAGCATCTTGGAGTGGCAGCGGCTCTCAGAAGTAAAGATGGGAAGAGGATCACCAATCCCCCTAATTCTGCGCCGACAAATAGTGGAGCAATATCAGAAAGGAGTTCGACAGTGTAAAATTGCAAAGAGTTTGAACATATCATCATCTACAGTGCATAATATCATCAAAAGATTCAGAGAATCTGGAAGAATCTCTGTGCGCAAGAGTCAAGGCCAGGAAACCATACTGGGTGCCCGTGATCTTTGGGCCCTTAGACGGCACTGCATCACATACAGGCATGCTTCTGTATTGGAAATCACAAAATGGGCTCAGGAATATTTCCAGAGAACATTATCTGTGAACACAATTCACCGTGCCATCCGCCGTTGCCAGCTAAAACTCTATAGTTCAAAGAAGAAGCCGTATCTAAACATGATCCAGAAGCGCAGACGTCTTCTCTGGGCCAAGGCTCATTTAAAATGGACTGTGGCAAAGTGGAAAACTGTTCTGTGGTCAGACGAATCAAAATTTGAAGTTCTTTATGGAAATCAGGGACGCCGTGTCATTCGGACTAAAGAGGAGAAGGACGACCCAAGTTGTTATCAGCGCTCAGTTCAGAAGCCTGCATCTCTGATGGTATGGGGTTGCATTAGTGCGTGTGGCATGGGCAGCTTACACATCTGGAAAGACACCATCAATGCTGAAAGGTATATCCAGGTTCTAGAGCAACATATGCTCCCATCCAGACGACGTCTCTTTCAGGGAAGACCTTGCATTTTCCAACACGACAATGCCAAACCACATACTGCATCAATTACAGCATCATGGCTGCGTAGAAGAAGGGTCCGGGTACTGAACTGGCCAGCCTGCAGTCCAGATCTTTCACCCATAGAAAACATTTGGCGCATCATAAAACGGAAGATACGACAAAAAAGACCTAAGACAGTTGAGCAACTAGAATCCTACATTAGACAAGAATGGGTTAACATTCCTATCCCTAAACTTGAGCAACTTGTCTCCTCAGTCCCCAGACGTTTACAGACTGTTGTAAAGAGAAAAGGGGATGTCTCACAGTGGGAAACATGGCCTTGTCCCAACTTTTTTGAGATGTGTTGTTGTCATGAAATTTAAAATCACCTAATTTTTCTCTTTAAATGATACATTTTCTCAGTTTAAACATTTGATATGTCATCCATGTTCTATTCTGAATAAAATATGGAATTTTGAAACTTCCACATCATTGCATTCCGCTTTTATTTACAATTTGTACTTTGTCCCAACTTTTTTGGAATCGGGGTTGTAGATAATGGATGGATTGATTGAATTAACAGCATTTATTTGTCTCAGAGTGAAATTATTTTCTTTACATAAGGGTTCACAAACTTTCAAGCACCACTGTAAATACTGATTAGACTAACATTAAGCCGAAATGTGGTCTTGTTTAGCAAAGTAAAACGTATAAACATTGATGTGTTGACCTTTTTCTGAGGAGACATTTATTTAACATTTATGAAAGGCGTCTCGGTTGTTGAGAGCTCTCCCACAAATCTCGCTCAGCCGGACTCTGTGCTTGCTTGGACGTTTCTCCCAAGTCGACATATTACTCACCAAGAATTCTCTTTTTGTTCCTTCTGAGCCATGCGTACATTACCTGATAAAGCTCCTCCAAGTTGTATTTGATTGATGTGCTGTTCTGGATAGCACCGACAGCATCGCGTAACTTCAGCCACGTGTCCTCGGTGTAGGTTTCCGTCAGCTTGGGTCTGTCTGTACAACACAACAGATGCTTCAGATGTAAACAAGAAAGGTGCCAAATCTCTAGGAATTGTGAAATACGTGTGTCTAACTTGAATTTCACTCAGAAATCATGTGTGTGTGCAAGCTTGTTCACTTTATTAACTTTAAACCTAATTTGTCCTTTGTGTAGATTAGTAAAAGATTTGTTTTTGAGAAGAAAGAAATAAAACATGACAGGGTGGTGTGATCCCTTTCCCCATGGCCTGAAGTGGGTTATTCCCCTTACACCACAGTGATCTTCACGATTATAAATTTAAAGTTTATTAATGAAGGACATCATGTTTTTAACTATTTATCATTACATCTAATGCCGTCGAACATCCACAACATAATTCCTGGTATGACTTACATTAGAAACAGCTGTTTCCTTACCAACCTCTATATTCTTTACTTTCATAAGCTTAACTAGACCAAAAAAAAAAAAAACCTACAGCAGTGTGGGGAAATAAGGAATTTTAAAGTGCATATTCTGGACCAATTTCATGTTTTTTTTTTTAGATGAAAGTATGTCCCTTTACACACTCATCCAGAAGGGTAATTTTGCACAAGGCCATCTGTCTACAGCAGAAAAAAAACAAAAACAAAACGCGTCTGGAAAAATCCCAAGGGAGTCTGGAGCCAGATTCGTGACGTCACCTGCGGAAGCGCCAGCAGGCTGCGCGAGCTTTGCACGGTTTCAGTGCACAGCCTGTGTAGACCAAGCGCTCCCATTTCTCTCTCATTGTCCGGTCTTTTGGGAAACGATGAGTACTAATCCCATCATGATTGGTGTTGCTACACCCTCCTACGATACATCTGTTAACCATTTTAATAATTACGTGATAACGTTGAAGAAATTTGCAGAAACCCACCAGGTCGTTTTCTCATAAACAAACCAGCGCTGACGTAGGATTCAGAGGGAGGCGTCCCGCACGCGACGTCACGAAAATCAATGTTTGGCGGGAAATCCAAATGGCAAGTTTTTTCAGAGGCGGACCAATTCACCTCAAATGGCTTGATTTCAACTGAATTTTTCTGGTATTGCGCAAGGTAAAAAAAAATTGCGGAGAATGCAGAATGCGACAGATATTTGACCAAAGTTTAATATAAAATAGGAGAATTACATTGATCTTGCTCCTGAATTTACCCGTGATACGCACTTTAAGCAGACTCTCACAGGACAGACGAGTCTGAAATGTTGTCTGTCCGTCCAAATTTCAGTCTGTCCGAATGACAGCAGAAGGCCTGGAACAATACGGCCAGGGGTCACATTGTTGCTGAAGGGCTTTAGATGCCTGGAGAAGCTTCTCAGATATTTCCAGGCACATTTTTGGGATCTTCAAAGGCCAAATTACACTAGACATTGATTCGCTAATTACACGACAGATTGAATATAATTTACAATAAAATGTCAGAAGATTCAAGAACAACATGCTTAAAGTTCTACCCAAGAAAACAGGAGCAAACACAGGTCGGTCCCATGTCAAGAAAAAAAAAAAACTACGAGGGCTCAAGGATGATCCAGTTGGTTGCAACTTACTGGTCCTCATATATAGGTACTATAATAAGGCCATCCTTAAAAAAAAATCCGTTTCCTGTCCACCGGGTGGGCAAAAAAAATTTCAGTCGGGAGGGAGGGATTTATTTATTTATTTATTTTTTAATTATATATGTATGGATAAGAAATCGCAATGCTGTGTTTGCTTTTTCTTTCAGTACTTTTTTTTTATTACAAAAGCAGACACATTTAATAAAATATGACAGTTTAATCAACTGAAACTTGTACAAAAACTGTAAGTTAGCATTTTAAATGCTGACTGCAACATTTGCAAAACTTTTACAAAGGTACTTAAAATGCCCGACACACGGACTTTTTGTAGTTCTAAATTGAGCGTTAGGCCGAGTTCGGATGAAATTACACTATTAAAATGATCACTGAATGATTTGTTTTTCTGAATCTTTACTATTTTGTTGTTCGCTAGAATACCATTTTGCGATTTCACACTTAAGCAAATGTTTGAAAACTCCGGATCTCCTTCCTCCATGGTGGCTGCCATTTTTTTGTGCCGCACGGCGCATGCGCAGAGCTGATTCGACAGGGCTTTCCACAAGCGCCGGCCATACAATTAAGTCCAGCCGGCTACTTTAATGACTATTTTTGTAGTCCACAGGCTCTAAATATTAATTTTCGATTTTAATAAAATTAAATGTTTATCTAACGGACTGAAAATAATGTCAAACTGAACCGTTGATCAAGGGAGAGTAACTCATCCGCGCTCCGACATGCGGTGTGCGCACACTCAGTTGCGTGAATGTGTCATGCACTGAAAATAAGAGATTTACAAGCCAGGAACGCCTCATGATGCAATACGCAAGAAAAGAAAGAAGATTTACTGCCATTTTACTTTGTATTTGAGTAAAGTGAATAAATAAATGGTCTGTGGAAAATACATTTAATCCTGGGAACTGCGTGCACAGGAGTTTGTGTTTACTCCCCCCGGCTGGCTACTTATTTGTCATGGCTGGCTAGTATGAGCCTTAGTGGAAAGCCCTGGGAATGCGCAAATGTCAAGTTCGATTTTAGATTTACGAACCCGAAAAAAATGTCGAAAAACCGGCATTAAAAAAAAAATTTCACCCGCACAAACGGCACTCACCCGGCTGGTGGACCGGAAACAGAACATTTTTTAATAATGGCCTAATACTCATGAAACATTATGTCAACGAGGACTATTTTTATACTTAGTCTATAAGGAATTTAATAATTAACAATACAACTATTCTTACATAATAGTTAAAATTTTGAGTCTGAGATTCCAAGTGACTTTGGAACAAAATGACTTTTAAAGGAGAACTGAAGGCACATTTTTTTAAATAATCAAAATTCTATTTCTCTCATTTTATTAAATATCGGAATGCATGTCTGACAGCTATTTTGTCGCTGCTATAGTAAGTTATGAGTGTTTGAAATATGCTCTGTAATATATATCAGTCCATATGTCAAAGCGAAGGCCGTAAACGAGATGCGTCGAGACCTGTGCGAGACGTCGTAGGACGGAAGTAAAACGTACAGCGGAAATCAAAGTGACCGACATCTGCCAACGTTGTCAAAAGACGCGCGCGCCCTCTTTCGAATGCTGACGTAAATCAAGCCGGAAGTTTTGTTTGTTTTGATAGCAATCAGGAAAGTTTGAAAAAAGTAGGCAGTGATCGTCATTTAAACTCATTTTTGTGTAATATTTTGTTTGGAAAACAGTTTTCAAAATGGTGGCGCTGACACTTCACGTTTCGAAGTCTCGTACAAGTCTCGTGAAGATCGCGCAAATAAGCGACGTCCGGACCAAACGAACTAAATTCAACACGGCTAAAAACCGAATAGGCCGATAAGTATAATATTTAATTGCAATTAGTTGCCAATACGAGTCACGATATAAAGTTACTAAAACCGAAAACGTCATTGAATAACACGTTAATTAAGAAATAAAGCAAGTTGAAAAATGACTTCAGCTCTCCTTTAAAATGACTTGAAACTAGACACTGTGATATCATTTGGCATTCAGACTCAAATCTGCTGGACTAAAACTTAAAAAATAGAAACAAATAAAAACTATTAAAATATAAATCTGCATCATACAAAACGTGACTGTCATTCTTATTATGAATTTTAAAAATGCACATAATAAGAACAACATAACCACTGATTGGCAGTTTGGCACTTTTCATAATACTGTAGTGGATCAATCAGATCCTGTCAACCCTAAAGCACGAGTTCACCTGCATCGTGCAATAAAAACAGTGAATACTGAGCGTATTATTATTGTCTTATTTAGTGTGCCACTCGGGGAGAGGGAGGTGTCTGTACATTTTGACGCGGCTGGGACCTTTGGTGGCAGAGTTATGAATTTTTAAAGGCCGGCTCGAGCCAGGGCTCATATTAAAGTTTTCAGTGAGCAGTGCTCATGCAGGGGTTTCGGGGGCGAATAACGGGCCAAGGCGAGGTCATACCGGGCTGTGTCTGGGCTGGTTCGAAAGGACTCAGGGAAAGGGAGGGGCCTGTAAATTCCGACGTGGCTGGGACCTTCGGTGGCTGAGTCATGAATTTTTAAATCCCCACGCGCGAGAGCGGCTGGAGCAATTGCTCATGCTAAAGTTTTCTGTGAGCCGCACTTGCTCCTGATGTCGCATCGGGCTGAGCCTGGGCTCATTCGAAAGGTCTCAGGGAGAAGGAGGTGCCTGTAAATTTTGCCAGGGCCGAGTTATGAATTTTTAAATTCGTGCCCGCAGGGGCCCCAGTTTCACAGGCCGTGTTATGACAATGTTATAACAGCAAACTCTTCTGTCCTCTGTGAAGACTCTTATGGTGGAAAACTGACTGCTACAAAGAGCTGACACTGGAGACTCCTTCCATAAATAAATGTCTTGACACAGGAACCATCATTATGTTTTTTCTGTGTTAAACAACATGTTTTATTTATAAAAGCATCTGCCATACAAGTCCCTATGAACGAGCTGTAAATATAAAAAAGTATAAGTACAAGCGCATTAATACAAGTATGGGATTTTTTTTTTTACAGCCAGAACTACTGTCACACCTTCTGACCAATCACGCCTCATTTCGACCAACAGGGAACGGGTTCCGTTCTGAATTGCACACCAAATTATGACCCGTTCAGGGGTGGGTTTCCCAAAAGCATCGTAGCACAAAAATCATTAAATGGTAGCATGGCTTTCCCCAAAGTGTTTTAGCGTATCAGGCCCGATACGCTTCCTCTGCCTGCCGATACGCTTAGTCGCTTTAGTTAAAATCAGGGCTTTGAATCGGTTCAAGGAACGAAAACGAAAACCGGGAACTTTTTCTATTTCACATGGAACAGAAACGAAACCAGAAACTTTATTATTTTTTATGTTCCGGAACAGAAACGCTTATTAAAAATAATGGTAACCGGTTAATACCGGTTTTTATTTCGTTCCTCAAAGTTTCCGTAGCCTACAAATAAAAAAGCCATTCTTCTCCTGCGCAAGTTTCTATGACCCGCTGGGGTTCACTTCCTGTGTGACGTTCGCTGATTGAATGGAGAGAGCGGGAAGGTGGACTACTATCACGTCTCCATTACTGAGTGTCTGAGCAAAGGAGAGCCTGAACGATGCAACCTCCCTATTGGCTGTTTGTAAAAATCTATCAATTGTTGCCCTTCCCACGGGAATCATCGCGGGCTCGAGAGACGAGACCTGACGAGTTAGTTCGCTGGTAGCAGAACAAAATGTCTGGGCACAAATCGGGTTTTCAGAAAAGGAAAGAAAATAAACGGAGGGTTGAAAATACAAAAAAGGAGGCAGAAAATGCAAAACGAGTTTTAAGGTAGGACAAATGGTTACTTTTTAAGGCAGCCCGCCGTGGCTGCAGGCTTTCAGTTGTGTCATTGAATGGTTAGTTTTCTGAGGCAGCCCGCCGTGGCTGCCTGCAGGCTTATTTATTATAGCCCATTTAGTTAAAATAGTTGATCTAAAATGTTTATAGTTATGTGATGGTTGTCCTGATTTAGACTGGTGGTTTTTTTTTTTTTGGGGGGGGGGGGGGGGGGGGGGGTTGCGCGATGTTGCACCCGGGTCCAGATTAGGGCAGAACCGGCCCTGGCTACATTTCAGGTGTCGTTTGGTTTATGTATGTATGTACTTGCATAGATGTGTACTTGGT